>NW_005842834.1:389344-397311 GCF_000455745.1 Alligator sinensis
TGGACATTAGGAAGAACTTCTTCACAGTTAGAGTGGCCAGGGTCTGGAACGGGCTCCCAAGGGAGGTGGTGCTCTCCCCTACCCTGGGGGTCTTCAAGAGGAGGTTAGATGAGTATCTAGCTGGGGTCATCTAGTCCCAGCCCTCTTTCCTGCTTATGCGGGGGGTCGGACTCGATGATCTATTGAGGTCCCTTCCGACCCTAACATCTATGAATCTATGAATCTAATTCTACTGTGCATTAACATGGTGGGCAAAATCAGTGCTAATCAGGTAATGCACAGTAGAATAAATCTACTGTGCATTAACATCACCAGAAAACCATTCAACTGCAGTAATGCACAGTAGCACTGATTATGGCATGTTAAGTTAGTGCCTGTCATAACAGGTATTCAGGGCCATCCCTGGGGGGGGAAAATTGGGGTGACCGCCCCAGGCCCTGTGCTTTGGGGAGGTCCCCCAAAGCCGGGCGGAGTGGCTGCAGCAACTCTGCAACTCTGTGCTGCCTCCGGCTTCATGTCTGGCTGCTCAGCACCCCCTGTCCCCTGCCGCCAAATCCACTGCCAGCTTCCTTGCGTCCAGGGGTGGGGCCCCACACAGGCTGATTTGCCTCCAGCCCCACACCCTGTGTGGGTCATCTCTGCAAGTACTAAACTTAATGCACTGCAATTGTGATGCATTAATGAGCATGTAGACTCACCCAGTGATAATTAAATTTGAAGAATATTAGTGTATTAACTTGAATATAATGTGACCCTGACTATAAGATGACCCCCCCTCTCCAATAACTAGGTTCTATATCTGGAAAAATCGTAACTATGTTATCATTTTCCAGGTATAGAATTTAATTATTAGAGGCTTGCCTTGAATTGCTCTCATCCCACTGCTGCAGGAGGAAGAATAAATCTGAAGGGTCAGATAGCCCCTTTGCCTTCTGCCACTTCTAATTTCTTTTCCCCCTTTCTTTCCTGTTAGACCCTGTTCTCCCGGAGCACGTAGAAGTGAGGCACAAATTTGATCTAAAAATACTGATCTAAAAATAAACATACTCAAAGTAACTTTCATTTAGGGAAATTACTACAGGTACACATCATCTTAATTCATCCAGAATTGATGCAGTTAACCTCTTTTGAAACTGCTGCAAGTTTTAGTACTGCTACTTCATAAACACACTTTGAAGCAGAACTCCTATGCTTACTTGTATATAGCAGGGCTGTGCAAAGCTTTGGTCCCTGATTCGATTCAGTGGAGATTTGGCCCGATTCAGTGGCTGAATCTCTGAATCTGAATTGAGTACGCTTTAATCTCTCTGAATTGAATCAGAACCCTCAGAATCAATTTGGAGAGATTCAGAAAGATTCAGAAATTCGGACATAGAGGCAGCTTTAAATGTTCTTTCTACATACCTGTAGGTAGCAGGGGCTTGTGAATGCTGTGATGCTAGGGCTCATGGAGTGTCCCACAGAAGCACGGGGGTTCCCCAGCACACTCAGAAGCAGACCTGGAAGTGGACCAGACACACTTCCGGTCCACTTCCGGATCCACTGGGGAGCACACTGGGGGGCTCGGCCCTGCACTCTCCTGGCTTGGTGACAGGTGCCTCCTGGATCTGGGGGGGCACCCAGGGTCCCCCTGCAGCCAATCACCAAGCTGAGGAGGGTAGGGGGGGCCTCCCAGCATGCTCCCAGCAGATTCGGAAGTGGACCTGAAGTACTTCCGGTCCAATCCAGGTTTGCCGCCAAGCATGTAGAGGGCCCCCCCACACTCCTGTGGGATGCTCCACACACCCCAGCATTGCAGCAATCATGCGCTGCACCTGCTACCTCAAGGTATGTAGAACAAACTTTTAAAGCTGAGTCTATGTCTGAATTGCTGATTCTCCAAATCAGCACTGAATCTTCAGATTCAGATTTGGCCATATGGAATCGGGAATAGTGATCTGAATCAACAAATTGAATCACTGTTCCTGATTTGGGCTGAATCTGAATCCGAATCAAATAGGGCCTGCTTCGCACACCCGTAGTATATAGTATGTAGTAGGGCTGTGTGAAATTTTGCTGCGTGTTTCGTTTCAAAGCTGTTTCAATGCATTTTGAGCTCAAAACAGTGAAACTGAAATGAAACAAAAGGCTTCAAAACAGGTTTGAAATGAAACAAGGGCACTCAAAATGTTTTGAAGTGTTTTGAGTTTTGAAGCTGGGCTTACTTGGCTTCAGAGCCGATCCCAGGTGGCAGGGGCAGCCTCCTTTCATCCAGTACACAGATCTGGGGGCTCACACACTTGGAAGGAGTCTGGCAGAGCCCCGCAGACCTCCTGGAGGTACGGACTCCTGGATCTACATGCCAGATGAGAGGAGGCTGCTGGCAAATGTCAGGACTTTTGCTTTGAACAGTTTAAGGTGCAGTTTCCTAGAAACCTCTGTACCCATCTTCTTGAATCTTGGCAGGCCCCATGCTCTCAGAAGGGGCTACCATCCCTGCAGTTTTCATCCAAATCAGGCAAGAAATGACAACATTTTAGGCATTTTCATGATTCCCCATCATAGCCCATGGGCGAAATGTCAAAACTCGTTGAAACAGTGAAACAGTTTAAATGAAATTAAATAGAACAGTGCTTCAAAATTAAACAAAATGATGAAACAAAACGCTGTCCCTTCAAAATGGCAAAACAGATGTTGAAACGAAATGGTGTTTCGCACAGCCCTAGTATGTAGTATAAAATATATACACATTTTTTGTTAAATATTTCTCTCTATATAGGGAAATATATTTAACAAAAAATATCTATCTATTAGGGGTATGTGAAGCTGGCCCTGTTTGTTTCAGATTCAGTTTGAATAAGGGACAGTGATTTGATTCATTGATTCAAATCACTGTCCCAGACTCAATTTGGCCAAATCCGAATCTGAAGATTCAATGCTGATTCGGAGAATCAGTGATTCGGACATAGAGACAGCTTTAAAAGTTTTTTCTATGTACCTTGAGGTAGCAGGTGTGGCTTTTGATCACTGTGATGCTGAGGCACATGGAGCATCCCACAGGAGTGTGGGGGGGGCCCTCCACGTGCTCGGCGATGAACCTGGAAGTGGACTGGAAGTACTTCTGGTCCACTTCTGGGTCTGCCAGGGAGCGTGCTGGGCCTCCGCCACACACACACTCCCCAGCTCAGCGATCAGCCACAGGGGGACCCTGGGTGCCCCCCCAGACCCAGGAGGTACCAGTCACCAAGCCACAGGGGTGCAGGGGGGCCCTCAGCATGTTCCCCAGTGGACCCAGAAGTGGACTGGAAGTGCTTCTGGTCCACTTCTGGGTCTGCTGCTGAGCACACTGGGGAGCCTACCATGCTCCTGTGGGCCACTCCATGTGCCAGCATTGCAGTGGTCATGAGCCCCTGCTACCTAAAGGTATGCAGAAAAAACATTTAAAGCTGTCTCTATGTCTGAAACTCCAAATTGATTCGGAGGGTTTAGATTTGATTCGGAGAGATTAAAGGGTCCTCTGATTCAATTCAGATTTGGAGATTCAGCTACCGAATGGGGCCAAATCTCTGCCAAATTGAATCAGGGACTAAAGCTTTGCACAGACTATCTATCTATCTATCTATCTATCTATCCTCACCTCTACTTTCACATCCCTGTCTCATAACCACTTGACAGGCCCTAGCACACACACCATTACAGCATCAACTTCCCATTACAATAGTCACACCTGTACACCCGTGTGCCTGTCTGCATCTCCTTACATGTTACAACTGTGCTGGCCTGCCTCCACTCCCTCTATATCTCCCATCCATGGATGATATAAATGTAGTAGCTAGAGATAGACTTTCAATGGAAAGGGTGTTAAAGCATACATCAGAGTATGGAGAAGTGACAGAGGCTAAACTAAATACATAAAAATCACCATAATGGGACTGGGGAACTGGAGGGACTTGGAGAAGTTGGGCCCTCAAATAAGATAGAGTGAAATGAGAGTGCTAGGGATCCCAATAAATACTGAGGGGAAAGGTAATGCAGCATAGAAAAAGGTGACAGCAAGTGTATGGCAAATACTTTGGTTATGGTCCAGAAGGATTCTGTCATTCATCAGAAAACTAGCAGTGATTAAGGCTGTGCTACTGCCAATCATTCTATATATGGGAATTGTATTCCCAACAACGTGGTGGCAGATAGCAAAAGTACACAGGGAAATATGTGTATTCTTCAAGAATGTCAAAAGAGAAAGGTGGCCTAAATCTGAACTGTACAAACCAAAAGGGATGAGGGGATGGGGGCTTCCAGATTTGGAATTGTTCATCTATGCAAAATATGTAAGCTCAGTATGTAAGGAGGTAACGGAGGGAGAGAGGAAAACAGCACTGTGGCAGGACACTTGGGGGGCCTGCCACTTTATGAGGTCAGGCAGCCTGCAAAACCACCAGCAGGTGGGGGCCAGGGTTAATTGGGAGAGAACACCACTTTAGTAGGAGGACTGCTGCTCTGGAGAATCAGTACAAAGAGGCCCATGTGAGGCCAAAGCAAGAGCTTAGTGCATAAGACCTATTGTAAGGCTCAAAAGCCCAGGGAGAGGGGCTAGTAGACTGGAGAACTGACCCTAATAGAATGTTGCTGGCCTATTAATGGGGCCAGGGTCTAGAGAGGGGCCAAAGGCTGGAGGCAGCCAGAGCAGGAGACTCCCAGAGAGAGAAGGGCCTGGAGTTCTCAACTGGTTTGAGGTGGGGCCAGAGTCTAGAAGAGGCCAAAGGTCCAGGTCTGGCCACAACCAGAGATGAAGATTGGAGAAGCTGAGGCCCAGAATGAGGATGGCTGGGACAGGGCCTGCAGATGCAGAGGTAGGTGCAAGATAGCACTGAGACCAGGGGATCCAGAGGTAGGAGAGCCAGGGCCAGAGGTAGCTCAGAGGAAGGAGTGAACTGAGCCCAGAAGGGGACCGAATGATAGCCAGTGGGGCTAGAGGCTAAGAAAGAGAGGGAGCTGGAGGCAAGGGAGTCCGGAGGGATGACATCAATAAGGGGCCAAGGAGCTTGTAGCCCTGGAGAGGCCAGGGTTGTTGGAGGACAGCATAGCCCAAGGGATCGCGGCCAGGGCCCAAGGCAGTCCTGGGTATTACCAAAAACTGCACTCTACTGGGGTTTGGGGTTACTGTGGTGGGACTGCTTGTGGCAGAGTAGCCCCAAGAAAGTGCCACCAGGGTCAAACCCCAGGGAAGGGTGAGTCTGGGGTACCCTAAAACCCCAGCTCCCACTGCCTTGCAGGTTACCCCTTGGTGGGAAAAGAGTAGGGGAGCTAACCCCAAAATAAAAGCAAGGGTGGGACCAGATGGGTTCAAAGGCCCAGGTAGGGGCCAAGGAAGAGCAAGACCAAATGGGTCCAGAGGCTTGGGTAGGGGCCAGGAAAGACAAGGACCAGAAGGGTCCAAAGGCCCAGGTGGGGCTGAAAGAGAGTGACACCAGAAAGGCCCTGAAGCCCAGGAAAGGGCTGAGAGTGAGAGACACCAGGAGGTCCCCAGGCCCAGAGAGAGACTGAGAGCAAGTGGTACCAGAAGAGTCCAGAGCCTCAGAGTCAAGCCAAAGTGAGCTAAAGTGAGACCAGAAAGGTCCAGGGGACCAGGAAGAATGGGATCAGAAGGGTCCATGTGACCAGACGTGTCCAAGCCCAGAGAGAGACTGAGAATAGAGCGGGACCAGAAGGGTCCAGAAAGAGACCAAAGGGGTCTGGCAGCCCTGAGAGGGGCCAGGTGAGAGACAGAGGGGCCTGAAAGCCAAGGGAGGGGTCTGAGGGCCCAGAGAGGGGCCAGACAAGAGACCAAGGAGTCTGACAACCCAGAGAGGGGCCAAAGGGGAGACAAAGAGGTCTGATAGGTCAGGGAGGGGCTGAGACAAGACACCAAGGGGTCTGAGAGCCCAGAGTGGGGCTGGGTGAGGCCAAGGGGTCTGAAGGCGCAGAGAAGGGCTATGTGAGAAAGAGAAGGACATCAATGAGATGCCATCAGTGAGGCTTGGGGCATGGTATAGGGGTGGAACGGAGCCATTCAACTGGCTCCATAAGCCCTTAACCACAAATCTGGTGGTCATTACAATAAGACCAGAGCAGCCTCCTGGATTTTATACAACTAACTGCATCAAACCATGGTAGGCAAGAAGGATAGTTTGCCCACAGAACAAGATACAAGTAATTTTTTGTGTGTCCAGGGGCTTTGCGGCCACCCCTGGATATGGTACCTTGTCACAAGTACATATCACCTGATTTCATACAGTTGGAATTTTGAGGAAATAAACCTCTTTGAGTCCATGGGTGTGGCAGCTACCAATTCATTACATCAGGATGGAAGGTTTCAAGCAGAGGGATAAAAAGGGAAAGGTAGGACTGGAGGTCTTGAAGAATCATAAAGAATTGATGAAAGCAATAAGGGAGAGAGACAGGATGGCACAGTGGGAAACTTCACAGAAGGACAAGTGAAGAATGTGTGGGGAGTGATGGTGGATAAACAACTAAAAGGGGACTGTGCTGACCTAGCATGGATGGTTGTAAGAAATATTTTGCCAGGGAGAGAGGTGCAACATAGATGGGGCTTGATAAGTTCAGCTAAGTGCCCAAGGAAGAGGTGTGGGGAGAAAAAATGGTAGGACACATGTTTTCAGAGTGTACATATTCAAAAGTGGTGTGGAGAAAAGTCAGCTACTAGTTCTCAGTGGGCGTGTCTACACGTGCATCTATGCCGGCTTAAATTTACTGCGCAGTAATTTACTGTGCAGAAAATGGGAATAAGCCAGCATCTACACATGCAGACATTAAAGTGCATTAATGCTGCGTGTGGACTGACTTGGGACTAAAGTTAGTCCCAAGTCAGTCCACACACACAGTGTTACTACGCAGAAAGGCATCTACATGTGTGTTACTGAGCAGTAACTAATCAGGCATAAATTCAATACCTGCATCAAATTTATGCTCAAGTCAGCGTAAGTCACCATATTTACTGTGCAGTACGGGCATGCACACTAGGGCTGTGTGAAACGTCAGGTGCTGATTTGATTCAGAGGAGATTAGGCCCGATTCGGTGGTCGAATTCCCAAATCCAAATTGAATCCAGGGACCAATAAAAAGTCTGAATCAATTCAAAGCTCTCCAAATCAATTCAGAAAAGATTCAGAGAGCTTTGATAATTCAGGCAGTCCCCTCCCACTGCAGCAGGGAGCTGGAGCCAGACTTGGAGCTGATAAGTAAGGGGCGGGGGAAGGGAGGCTGGAGGAGGGAGGAGGGGACCATGGGGGGACCCCTGCCAGGCCCCATACCCTGCCTGCTCCCCCAGTCCCTCCTACCCCCCCCGACTCTCTGGCTCCTGCAGCGGCCTTGGGGTTTCGGGGGCCTCATGCAAAGCCCCCCACACATGCGGGGCAGTGGAGGGCAGTGCTGATAGCCCCCCCACCCCTGCAACGGGCAGGAAGCGGTGAGACCAGGGGTGGAGGGTTGTTTTTGTTTTTTTCTTAAAGAACAGGTTTTGGGGCAGGTGTGGCAGCCATGAGGGGGCTGGGACAGCGGGGGAGGTGTTGGGAGGCTCGTGGAGAGTCCCTCACGCAGTGTGAGGTAGTGGGGATCAGATCATCCCCTGCCCAGCAGCACCTGGTGAGTTGGGGCTTTTTTTTTCAAAGTCCCGGAAGCTGAGGAGGGCGGGGCAGTCATTGCTGGGGCTGGGAGAGTGGGCGGGGGGCTGGACCTGTGTGATTCAGCCAAATCAATTTGGGACAGTGATTCGAATTACTGAATTGAATCACTGTCCCCCAAATTGGCTAAATCTGAATCCAAAGCGAATACTAGCCACTTTGCACAGGCCTAATGCACCCATAGGTATGTGCCTGTACTGTGTAATAATTTTGGTTACTGTGAAGTAAATGCGTGAATGTAGATTTCATAGATTTTAGGGTCAGAAGGGACCTATTAGATCATCGAGTCTGACCCCCTGCCCTGGGCAG
>NW_005842834.1:397368-409964 GCF_000455745.1 Alligator sinensis
TAAATACCTCCAAGGAAGGGGACAGCACCACCTCCCTTGGAAGCCCATTCCATATTTTGGCAACCCTCACTGCACATAATATTTTCCTGATGTCCAGTCTAAATTTTCTGTCCCTAAGTTTGTGGCCATTGTTTCTAGTTAAACCCAATGGGTGCCCTGGTAAAGATCGTATTCCCTATTTCCTGCTGTCCCCCCTGATGAGTTTGTAGACAGCCACAAGATCACCTCTCAGCCTTCTCTTGCAGACGCAATCGGTCCTCATAGGGTTTTTTCTGTAGGCCTCTAACCAGATGGGTGGCCCTCCTCTGAACCTTTTCCAGGTTATCTACTTCCCTCCTGAAGTGCGGTGCCCAAAACTGGACACAGTACTCCAGCTGTGGCCTGACCAATGCCACATAGAGGGGAAGTATCACCTCCCTAGACCTATTTGTGATGCACCTATTTATGCAAGAAAGTAGTGTGGTTAACTTTACTTATTACTTCATCACACTGGTGACTCATGTTCATTTTGGAGTCAACTATGACTCTGAGATCCCTTTCCACAGTTGTGCTACTTAAAATGGTACCTCCCAGGCTATAGGAGTGTTGATGATTCTTCCTCCCCAGGTGCAACACATGACACTTATCTTTGTTAAATTGCATCTTGTTCTGTTCTGCTCACTTCCCCAGCCAGTCCAAATCCTCCTGGATTTGCTCCCTCCCCTCTAGTTAGCTTACCTCCCCCTATAGTTTGGTGTTGTCTGCAAACTTGGACAGGGTGCTTTCTACCCACTTGTCCAAGTCACTAATGAAGATATTGAACAGTACCAGTCCCAGGACAGAGCCTTGGGGGACTCCTCTGCCCACATTTCTCCAGGTAGAAACCGACCCATCCACCACCACTCTCTGAGTGCATCCCATAAGCCAATTTTCCACACACCGGACTCCGTAATAATCTACATTGCAACTGTTTAATTTATTTATAAGAATTGGATGCAACACTGTGTCAAAGGCCTTTTAAAAATCTAAGTAAATAACATCTACCTCTATTCCCTCATCCAAGCATTTTGGGACCCAGTCGTAAAATGAAACCAGGTTAGTCAGGCAGGATCTGCTTGCTGTGAACCCATGCTGGTTGCCCCTTAGCATTATTTTACCTGCTGGTCCCCCCACAAATGTGATCCTTAACAATTTTCTCAAAGGTCTTGTCAAGGATAAAGGTGAGGCTAACTGCCCTATATTTACCTGGTTCCTCCTTCCTCCCCTTCTTGAAAATAGGGACCACATTTTCCCTTTTCCAATCCTCCAGGACCTGTCCTGAGTGCCATGAGTGCTCAAACAGTTGTGCCGGTGGATCCACTATGACTCCAGCTAATTCCCTAAGTACCCTAGGATGAAGATTATCAGGGCCTGTTGACTTAAATACATTCAACCCATCCAGGTGCCCCTTTACTAGGTCAGCACTAACAGTTGGTGGCAGATGCAAAGAAGTAATTTAGTAGCTCTGCTTTGGCCATCCTATCTGTTACCAGTTGCCCTAGTCCATCTTGAAGGGGCCCTATGTTACCCTGCGCTTTCTTTTTGCTTCCTATGTATTTAAAGAATGACTTTTTGTTATCCTTAACTTTCACTGCCAGCCTAAGCTCCATTTCTGCTTTGGCTCTCCTCACTGCTTCCCTACAAGCTCAAGCCAAACAGGTATACTCCTCTTTGGTGGCTGCCCCCTGCCTCCACAGCCTTTCAGCCTCTCTTTTCCCCTCCAGGCTCTCCTGGATTTCCCTGCTCAACCAAGAGGGTTTCTTTGCTTTCTTGCCCCCCTTTATGTGTATTGGGATGGTCCCTTTCTGTGCTTCCAGGATTAGTCCCTTGAGAAATGCCCACCTTTCCTAGACTCCCATCTCTCCAAGGCTTTTACCAGTCAGTCCCTCTCTAACTAATCTCCTGAGCTTGTTGAAGTTGGCCTTCCTAAAGTCTAGCACTTCCGCCCTACTAGTTATCTTCCCCACCTTTCTCCAGGTAGTGAACCCTATCAATAGGTGGTCACTGTCCCCTAGGTTACCTTGCACCTGCAGATCCCCCACCAAGTCATCCCCTGTGGCCAGTACCAAGTCTAGTAAGGCATTTCCCCTAGTGGGAATGCATATCTCCTGCGATAGGTGAAGGTCCTGTAAGGAGGTTAGAAACTTTTGTGAACGGGCAGACCTGGCTGCCTGTTTCTCCCAGCAGATGTCTGGGAAGTTAATCACCCATGACGACAAGGTCCTTTGAGCATGCTGCCTGTGAGAGCTGTCTCGAGAATTCTGGGCCTAACTCATCCCCCTGGTGTGGGGGGTCTGTAGTAGACCCCCATTACTAAGTCCCTTTCACCCTGACCCCCCCTGTAACCTGACCCATAGTACCTCAGTTTGCCCTTCTTCCTGGCCTGAATTAACTATGGAAGATGTATATTGCTCCTAAACATAGAAAGCAATGCCCACCCCCCGCTTTTCCCCACTCTATCCAGTCTGTACAGCCTGTAGCCCTCAATGTCCACTGCCCAGTCATGGGTAGGATCCCACCAAGTTTCTGTTAGCCCAACCAGGTCGAATTCTTTATTTGCAAGCAGGAGTGCAGATTCCTCCTGCTTGTTCCCCATGCTCCTAGCATTAGTATAGAGGCATCTAAACCCCCCAATAGGTGCCCTTGGTACTTCCCCATTCTGATGCTTAGCAGGGCCCTTGGTACTTACCTGGACTGTTCCAGTGCCTGGCCTGAGGTTCATCATTCCTGGCCTCTCCCTGTCATCAAATTCACCATCCACCGACAAACCTAGTTTAAAGCCCGGTGTAGGAGATTAACCAACCTGTAAGAGAACAGACTCTTACCTCTTCGGGAGAGATGTAGCCCGTCGTGTCCCAACAAGGCCTTATCCTGGAAGTGCAGGTCATGGTCAAGGAAACCAAACCCTGACACCAGCTCTGAAGCTGCGAGTTGACCTCTCTAACACAATTTCTGTGGTGCTGTCCTCAACTGCTGACCAGTAGGATGGATGAGACCACGTGTGCCTCCGGTCCTCTGAGCCTGGCTCCCAGTGCCATGTAGTCACTCATGACCCCACCTGGACTACTCCAGGCTGCGTCATTCATCATGAATGAGGACCATGGGATAGTCAGAGGGCCTAATCAGGTCTGGAATCCTCATTGCGATGTCTCAAATCTGGGCTTGGGGCAGGCAGCATACCTCCCATACCGTGGGATCTGGGAGACAGATGGCTCCCTCCGTTCCTCTGAGGAGGGAGTCACCCACCATTGTGGTGGGAGAAAACTCCCTGGGGTTCATTGTCTAGCTGCATAGGAACCAGACAACCACGGGTAAAGTTTTACTGCTGTATATTTGCTCAAGCAATGACCATTAAACCAGCAAAGAGGCAAAATGGCCCCCCTTCAAGGGTGAGGCGATCTTTTATACTTTTTACAACAAAGCAAGACTATAGGGTTAACAAAAGCAATACTTGGGCGGTGCTTTACAAATCTTCATAACAGCATATTTCTATTAAGCTGAACTAGCACTTTTTAAAAGCTAAAAGTTAAGTAACAGTAACATTATGATATGTTAGCAAGAACTTGCAGTAGTAGATACTTCTTAAGGACACGATCACTGTACTTAGAACAATGGCTTCTTTGTCTTATCTTGTTCTTTGCTGTAGCTGATTTTACAGCACACAGACACAGATTCACTTGCTGCATTTTACTCAGAAAATGCTTAACACAGTTAAAATGATTACTTGACACAAACAAAGGCTTAGCTATCATTCTGCCTTGTGGTCAGCGGCATTGCTAGGCCACAGGTCATGCCTTGTATTCAGCTGCAAAGCTAATACTTCTTAATAATCCAAATTATTGTTAACTTAACAGTATGCTATCAGAAAACTATTCTATTTCAGGGTAATAACAAACATGCTCACTACACCATGATGACCCAACATCTTCTCCTCCGGCTGCACAGTTCTCTCTTGGCTTGCTTGGTGGTGGGAGTGGCCTCCACTGCTGTGCTCTCTGCCAGTGATGCCAGGGCCTCATATCTGTTCCCCAGCTGCAATGAGGGAGTCTCCCTGGCCTTGCGATGTCTAGCCACCGAGGTGACTGTCTGCCATCTGGCTGCATTGACTCCCTCCTATGTCTCCTTCCCTCCAGGCATGTGAACCTGCAGAGAATGGAAGTACCCATTAATCTCTTCCTCAATCACCCTAATATGCTACAGCCTGCTCACCTCTGCCTGGAGTTCCCTCACTTGCCTCTCCAGGGCCTCAATCCAGGCACATGTGGGACAGGTGACTGGAGTCCCAGCCCTCCCACTACCCCCGGGCCCTCGAGGGCCCGCCAGGCAACCCCTAAAGGCAGGGGACCCGGGTGCCATTGACCCACCCAATGGCTCTATCTGGGTGGAGGCCTCAGTGGATCCCTGGGCGGGAGACAGCATCAGGGCAGCGTCCCTCGCTGCACTCAAGTCACCACCCCCATTAAAGATCCTCATGTGCACTCACCTGATGACTCTGACAACTCTGTCCAAAGCCGCTGACTCTGACACATGGTGTCTCAGGCCCCTCCTGCTCTCCCTCCCTGTGCAAACTCCTGTGCAAACTCCGGCACACCCTTGAAGAGCATGCCTGTTTCCCCAGACTGTTCACTCGGCTCGGGAGCATGGCTCCCATCTGGCACGTCTAAGTAGGGATGGGAGGGGAGGAAAACCCCTACAGCTGGTCCAGCTTAGCTCTCCCTTCCCTCTCCCTGCCTGGCTTACCTTTTTGCTGCTGCTGACTCCTTGCTGCTCCGCTTGGTGGGGTCGGGGGAGCCAAGGGCACACGTGCACACACGTGCTCACTTCAGCATTCGGGTCCCGACTGGCACGGTTTGAACTTCCAGTACCAGTCAGCGAGGGCTCAGGCTGCTCGGCGCATGCGCAGAAGAGTCAGCTGGCAGCCCCTCCCCCTGGGGGAACCCTGCTCAGCCCAGCTCGGAGCCTCCCCTAACTGGGACTACCAGTTTGTGTGAAGATGACTAGTAATATTAAGCTGAAGTTAAAATTACTCAAAAATAGTTACTTTTATAAAGGGCTCTCTCATATTTTTAATTTTCAGCATGTTGTACGTGCAAGATATGGTGAAACTAAAGGGAAGAGTTCAGGATGTTTTACTTGTGTTTCCATATCTTCACATATCTATATTTCTTTTAAGTATCACTTTAAATCTGAAATTCCTATGTTTGCTATCCTTGTAAATTGGTATACTTACATTTTGATTGTAATACTTTCTCTTGAATTTGTACTCTGAAGATATCGAAAGTCCAAAATCAAGTTATCTACACAATCTTATTTCCTTGAAATGCAAATTTATATAGCCCATTAAATAGTTGCAGTTTTCTATATAGCCCAGTGTACATGGTGCTCAATCAGTGACATGTAATTAGGTGTGCGGAAATGTAGTTCTCACCTTCTGGGACCTAGTTTGACAGCCAATGCTTATTTCAATATCTGCACCTATATGTTGTACCTCCGTTCTTGCCCACCACGACTTGAATTTAAATTAAGTTAGGGTAGAAAGCTTCTCACAGGTTGAGATCTTCAGGTGAGATCAATGGCTGCTTTGGGGTTCCTACCTCCCCTTTACCCTGTTCTTTCACCAACCAGATGTTACTCCATAATTAGCTCAAAGTCCTTTTACACAGGTTCAATGTCAATCACTATAATCAGTCAGTTAATGCAGTCAGATCTTATCACGAGATAAAAAAGAAACCATACTGTTTATGGCGTGACTACTAGTGCTGGTCCTCCCTGGCTAGCCTGCTCCTGTACCAGTCTTCACCAGAGTATAGGCAGGACTGCCACTGCTGGTCTTCCCTGGCTTGCCTGCCTTCATGCTGGTTTTCACCAGTGTGCAGACAGGACTGCCTGTGCCAGTCTTCCCCAGCTTGCCTACCTTCAGCTGACTGCCAGCTCTCTTTTGAAGCTGGCTCCTTGCTTCCAGTCAAACCGGAAGCAGCTGGATGCCTCTCCACGTGCATCCAGCACACGCTTTTAAAGCATGCTAGAGGCTCTCCGGGCTCCACTCACCACTCCCCCACTGCTGTCAAGATGTTTGCCAGCCAGTAAGCAGCTTCCACAGCCCTTCCTGGTCCCGCCACTTTTTTCTCTGGGTCCAGCAGTTCCCTTCTTGCCAGTCCCTGTTCAAGTTTCTCTGGGAATGTGGGAGGCATGCTCCCACACTCACTTTAAAATATGCCCCTGTATGGATTTGTAAGTTTCATACCTGGATTTGCAGATAACTAAATGTAAATAACCTCCAACCTTTCCTGATGCATATTTTTCATTTTCTTATCATCCATTTTGTGCAGATGCTCCTAGTTTTTTCTCCCTGCACTTCCCTTGAGTGTTTTTTCTCACTCCATTGTTGGCACACTTCTGATATTTGTAGACTCCTATCTTACCTCTTCATCTCCTTTTCCCCTGAGCTATACATATTTAGCTCTTTCCTCACATTTAATTTCCTTTAAGCCTTTTATCTCTTGGTAATATTTATCAATATACTACATTTGGAGTTACCCTGTGTAGTGTGGCCACCTTATTATAAAATAAGTCAGTGTTTCCCAACCAGTGTGCCATGGCATGTCCAGGTGTGCCACAGCATTTTGGGCTGGAGCCATGCCCCCCACCATTCCCCCAACCACCCAGATGGGGAGCATGGCTCCAGTTAGTGATTCAAGTGACGTGCCACCCACTCCCCACTGCTCTGTGTTTAGCCATGCGCCACCCCACCCCACCCCACATTCAGCCAGTGTGCCATGGGGTGGGAAAGGCCATGTAAGTGTGCCATGTGGTGAAAAAGGTTGGGAAACAGTGAAATAAATATTATAGAAATGGAGAAAATTATAAATCAGTCAGAATTATACGTGGACCTAGGTACAGTAGTTAATGAAAAATATTAAAGAAATTACTGTTTAGAATTTCTCAGCTGTTTAGAAAATAGGAAGCTTATTGAAGGTTTATTGGACTATACGCAATACAAACAGAAGTTACTGATGTATTTGAATTCATGGTTCATGAAAATAATAGAGACAAATATTTAAATGAAACAACCAGTGTTTGTTCACAATATTGAGGGAGTACAGAGGTGACTCTTGACCTGTATTGTGCCCCACCTTAGGTCTTGCCCTAAGTGCTGTTCACCTAAACTGGAATAAGTAACCCAACATCTATACCTTTTTGGCATTCCAATGGTGTTAGGAAAAAAATTTTAAATGATAAATGTATCAAGTTAGCAGAGTAAAAATGAATATTATATAATATTGAATTTACATTATGGAGAAAAAAGATTAATAAACTTGAACATTTTTTGGACCTTGCAAATTCTCCAACTCAATATGGACAGCAAACATCCCAAGATCTCTGGGCAGTACTGCAAGTCCATTGTGCCATGAGCAGGACTGCATCCAGAGTGGGTGCAGTGGCATGGCTTCACCTCCCTTTCAGACTGGACCAGGTGCAGTTGGAGAACTCAGACTGGTGGGGCAGGTGGAGCGTCCCACAGGAGATGGTGGGGAGAATGTGGATCTGTTTTGTACTCAGTGCAGCCATGCAGTCAATCCATGTTAGCACACTCCAAGCCTCACCCCAAACCAAAGTACCCCAGATATTTTTTTCTTTCTATCAAACACTGTTTGTAAATGTGGTGTGGTGGCAAAGATCCAAGAGTCTGAAGTTACACAGTTCAAGCTATGGCTTCTTCCTGAGCTGCTGCAAAACCTGGCCCACACTCTGCTATCATAATCCCAGAAGGCCAGGGATGCAGCATCAGGAACTGGGAAGATGGATGAATGGTCAAAGAAATCTCAAGCCATGTGTTTTGAAAAGCACATTCTGCCAGCATGTAGCTGCAGAAATCATGACTGGGTACAGAGTGGGCAGCTCTTCCTGCATGTTAGGCAAGAGTCAGGTCAGTGGTAGTTTGGATCATGATCCAATCTGTGACAGAAATTGATACTGAACTCTCAAGTAGCCTGTGAGCTAGCACTCTATAATCCAGAGCAGCACTCTCCTCTCCACTGATCTCTCATATCTGTAACGAGCCTAGGCCCAGCTGAGGAGGATTCAGCACCAGCCCCCAACTGGAAATAATCATGGAGTAGGCTCAGTCATCCCTCAGGGCTACCTGATTGGCTCCATTTAGTGACCTAATTTTTCAAACACAAGTAAAACATTCCTTTCTCTAATGGGCTGGCTACCTGTGGGCATGTCTACTGTGCATTTTAAAGTGCATCAGCCTATTTTAATGCACATTAAAGCATCACTATACATGCTATTTAGTTAATATGCATTAAAATAGGCTAATGCACATTAAGCGCTGCTTAAAAACCTTGGGGTGCCTATACATGAGTGTGGAGGCTGCTCCAATGTGCTGTAATTATAGTGCATCACAGCAGACTCAATTAATCTGGTAAATATCACATTCCAGCCAGTCTCTGTGTGATGGGGCCACCTCCAGGGCTATTCAAAATATGGGCCTGCTCACCCATCCAAAGCAGTTTGCCCCCCTGCCTCTCCTGCCACACCTTTGATGTAACAGATAAGTTGTTTCCAAGGTGGGAGGCTACCCGTTTACTGCCTGATGCCAAGGGCATAATACACTGCCCCAACCTCCCCTTTACCATGCCTCATGCCTCACAGATGGCATCCAAATCACTACCCCGGTCCCTAACTCTGACGGTACTCGTTGGGCTCTGTGCCCATCACTCATACTGGGCTTCTTGCCCCTCACACACACTCTGGTCTCCTTGATTCTGGATTCCTTGCCTCTTCCTAGGCTCCATGCTTTTCCCAAAGACTCTGGGCTCCTTGCCCCACTCTGGACCCCCTTGGTCCCACTGACCTCCTTTCTGGGTGTTCTTCTGTTGGGATGTCTCCCTAGCCTTTCCCCTCCATGGAGTACCCACAAGGCAGTGAGGGATGAGGATTTACAGTGCCCCATCCTCACCTTTCACTAGGGAGGCACAGGTGTGGCATTTCCTGGAGACTGTCCTGTTACAGGCAGCCCCACCACACTATCCAACTCCAGCAGGGTGTAGTTTTAAGTAATTCCCCAATGGACCAGGAACCTCCTCCATCCCTAGAGTTCCTCCCCTTGACCTCCAGATGTTCTGGGAGCAGCAACTCCAGCTGGTGATATTCTCTCTCTGGCTCCCTTCAGCAACTACTAGCTCAGGTCTGAGGGCCTGGGTTTAAATTGAGGCTGCTCAGCCCCTTCCTCCAATCCAGGAGCCTTCCTGCAGTCACGTGACTTCCTCACTAGTCTGCAGTGCACCTGCAGGCTGCTCCACATCCTGCTTAAACCTCTTAAAGTGTCAGGCATTGAAGGTGCCCAGCCATACTCTGTTATGCTTTAATTAGAGCAGCTTTTATAACCTCTCTAATTAAAGCACCCCTTCCCCCATGCCATCCCCACAGTACGTGCAAAAGTGCCCATGCTCTTTAGTTAATGCACATGAAGGCAGGCTAATGTGCATTTTCGTAGTACCTCACAATGGAAATACATGATTTAATGTGTATTAACTAAAATACTTTAATGCACATGTAGACGTGCCCAGTTAGAGGTTTTTGGGGCATTTATACACATACTTTTTAGTTCTCAGACATGCTGGAGATCTGCTGCCTGCAGTTGTATAAGCTGTGAAAGGTGCATCAGCAAGGAGAAAATAGCACTGGTGCACTTTTGAACTAAAGCACCTCTCCAAGGTGTTTTAGTTCAAAAGTGCACGGACGCCATTTTCTTTGCACTGGTATGAATTTTGCCACTTATTCAACTGCAAGCATTGCAGCACCAGGTGCTTTTCAAAGTGCTTAGTGCTGCGGCATTTACACATGGAAAAATGCCCTTTGTTAGGACTTAGACATTAAGATTAAATTGCTTTTAAATATTTAAATTTTAATCATTTGTTTGATATGCCTTATGTAATGTTTAGTCAGTTATCTTTTCTGTGTTTTGTTTTTGAATTTGCTATTAAAAATTCAGACATTATGATGTATTTAATTTTGGTGGGACTGGCTCTTCAAACCTTTTTTGGTTCCTAGAATCCATCTGAGGGTCAACAGCAAAAAGAGGGCCTAACTGACAACAGGCCTTTATAAGCAGTGAGCAGTAAACTGTCTGGGTAAAGACTGCCATATTATGCCCCTACCCACTTGGAACTCCTTGCTGAGACCTGATTCTAGTTCCTGAACTTGGATCCTGACCTTGGCTTCTGGCTCTGATTCTCCAATTCTGACTCCTGACTTGGGCTTTGCAACCCTGACCTTAGCTTCTGGCTTTGGATCCAAAATCCTGACTCTGGGTCCGGACTTCAGTTCTCTAAACTTGACTCCAACTCCTTGGTGTAGCTTCTCAGCCCTGTACCCTGATTCCCAGCTTCTGGGCCCTGCCATCACCACCCAGATGACCGTTTATAATTGCCCACACCTGAGCCCCTTACAATAACATGCCCACCCTTTCTGCAACTCAGAGTCATCTGGCATGACTGTGTCCACCAGTAGAAGGAAAGCATAAAGCAGTGGAGTGCCTCATACAGAGGTGAACAGACTTCTGAATCTAGTTTCAGGGTCAGCTTTATCAGGCTCACACTGGTGAAACAGAATGATTCCTGGAATGACAGGCAAGAAATGTTAGGGCTCCTCCCATGCACTTGCCACTGCCTTAAAAAGTGTTGAGAGCCTTCATTCCTACTAAATGGCTCATGGGTGGACCTGTAATCTAGGAAGTGAAGGAATCATGTATGTACCATGGGGAGAGTCAGTAGATGGAATGGGAAAGACTGTAAAATGTCTTATAACTTGTAACTTGCAACAGATTATCCTGCTTTACTCAACATTGATGCGGCCACAGCTGGAGTATTTCATCCAGTTCTGGGCACTGCACTTCAACAAGGACATGCTAAGGCTCAAGAGGGTCCAGAGAAGGGCCACCCATATGATCAGGGACTTGCATGGCAAGCCACTTAAGGAGAGGCTGAAGGATCTCAGACTCTTCAACCTAAAGAAAAGAAGGCTGAGAGGGGACCTGATTACAGCTTACCGCTATATCAGAGGCATACATCAGAGGCTCAGTGAACAACTATTCACCAGGGCGCCGTGGGGGAAAATGAGAAAGAACGGCCACACACTCCTGGAAGATAGTTTCAGAATGAACATTAGGAAAAACTTCTTTACGACTAGAGTGTCCAGACTATGGAACAAGGTCCCCCCAGAGGTGTTGCAATCATCTACCCTAAAGGTCTTCAAGAAAAGACTGGACTGTCACCTGGCTGCAGTCGTCTCACCCCAGATGTCTTTCCTGCTCATGCAGGGGGCTGAACCCGATGATCCTTTGGGGTCCTTTCCAGCCCTATGATTCTATGATTCTAACGTGTAACTTGAGTGGTACTCCAAGATGTACCCCCTCTCCAGTTGAAGGGATCAGAGCAGGTGCACGAGCATTGTGGGAGGTGTAGGGACCCTCCTTCCCCTATAGAGCAGAGCCAGATCACCAATAGGGACTTAACCATACACCTTTTAATGAGAGAAACAGTGGTGGGAACAATATATATATAAACCAGGGGGTATAGGGGACACTACAATACCCTGAGGGGACAGGATTCAATAAAGGTTAGGCATTCACATTCATAGACATATTCATCCAGTTAACAAAAGACAGGTTTAACAAAGTATAAAATGCAAACAACGCAACAAACTACACTGTTTGACAAAATATAAAATGCACAAAATATAAAATGCCAAATAACAAGAGATATAGGGCGTAGGTACCTGGAGTGGGGAAGAGGGAAAACATAATGCCCCCCTCCACCCCGACAAGAATTTCTCCCAGTGTTACTTCACTCACCCCTACTTGACCCAGCTGGAACTCGGATCTCCCACATGGTAGCCAGAAACTCTACCACAGCCACCACTGCTGGGACTGCTCCAAGCTGCTAGGACTTTTGACCTTCTGGGAGCCCCTGCCTCATGTCCAGCTGCCCTGTCTCTTGCTGGAGAAATGAGCAGAACTGGGAGCCTCTCAGGTTGCTGCACAGTTTCTTGCTGGAGCCTAGCGGGGAATCTCTCCTGCCGGTCGCAGCCTCTCACTGGGGATCCTGGCGCCCAGCAGGGAGCCTCACCTGCCAGCCGCATGCTGTGCTGCTGAAAGTTCAACCGCTGCCTGTGGGTCCCACTCCTTCAGACTCTTCTGGGGCAACTGCTCCTGCCCTGGTGGCCCAGCTCTTGCCAGCTCTTTCAAACTCCTTCCTCATCATCCCTCACCAGTCTCTCTGAGTCAGCTGCGCTGCCCCTTTTATCCCTCTCCTGGTGACCCAAGGGGCCAATCAGGGGACATGGATGGTGAGTCTCCAGGGCCTGATTGGTGAGGAAAGGGAATCCCAGGCCCTCCAATAATTTTTTACCCTTTCAAAACCCCTGGGCCAGATCACTACCAGCTAGCCCGTCACACATGTATGAGGGATCACCTCTCGGCAAAACTGGTCAATTGTCAATTGTGGCCTTGGGCCCACCACAATCCACTGGCTGGGGAATTGGCTCTGTGGGTAGACCCCGAGGGGGGGCAA
>NW_005842834.1:410121-428300 GCF_000455745.1 Alligator sinensis
AAGAGAGTTGGGGGTCATCATTAACCACAAGATGAACATGAGCCTTCAATGCGATCCTGTGGCTAGTAAAGCAACCAAAACACTGGCTTGCATCCATAGATATTTCTCAAGCAAAGCCCGGGACATCGTTCTCCCCTTGTACTCAGCCTTGGTGAGGCCACAGCTGGAGTACTGCATCCAGTTTTGGGCTCCACAATTCAAAAAGGATGTGGAGAAGCTTGAGAGAGTCCAGAGAAGAACCACGCACATGATCAGAGGTCAGGAAAACAGACCTTACGACGACAGGCCGAGAGTTATGGGGCTCTTTAGCCTGGAAAAGCACAGGCTCGGGGTGATCTGATGGCCACCTATAAGTTTATCGGGGTGACCACCAGTATCTGGGGGAACGTTTGTTCACCAGAGCACCCCATAGAATAATGAGGTCGAATGGTTATAAACTACTGCAATACCATTTCAGGCTGGACATAAGGAAGAATTTCTTTACTGTCCAAGCCCCCAAGGTCTGGAATAGCCTGCCATCGGAGGTGGTTCAAGCACCTACATTGAACAGCTTTAAGAGAAAATTGGATGCTTCTCTTGCTGGGATCCTATGACCCCAGCTGACTTCCTGCCCTTCAGGCAGGGGGCTGGACTCGATGATCTTCCGAGATCCCTTCCAGTCCTAATGTCTATGAAATGTATGACATCTATGAAATCTATGAAAAGAGAGTTCTTTCTCTTATCTCAGAAGTAGGAAACTAAACAATGACCCCCTGTTATGCTGTTCTGTTTTCAGAACAGACAGCTGAGGCCAGCGGGCCTGCTGCCTCTGGCTCCAAAGACCCTTCAAGACCTCGCATTAAACTGGAGAGCAAAGGACTGCCAGGAAGAGGAGGAATTTTGTGTACATGAAGATGGAAGTGCTGGCATCTTTTGTTGAGTCCACTGGATGCTGGACCACTAAGGCCACAAAGAGGAGGAGAAGGGGGATGAAATTCTGCCAGAACTAACATGCAGCTCTGGTCAGAAATAGCGTCAGGCAGTCTAGGCATTCTGCTTTGTGGCTGGTCAGAAGGAACTCTGCAGTCATCTGCAAGATGGTGGATACTGCCAGGCCTTCAAGAAAAGAAATGCTGGAGGCCATAAGGCTGGAGCCAGGGAAAGATCCAGGGGGGTGCTGAAGTGCAGTGGCACCCTGATTTCAGACCACACTGGGGGCACAGCAGCAGCAGCCAGAGACTTAAAGTCCCTGAAGCAAGTAAGAATCTCCCTCTGTCAGCACCCCCTCCCTTCTCCTCCATGCTCAGCAGCACCTCACTCCTTACCTATTCCACACCCCCCCGCCCACCCCCAATATCACTGTTGTTGTTCCTGGCTGTTCTAGGGGCAGAGGGATTTCCAGAACCACTCCTGCCCCACTGCACTTGAGCTGCATGGGGAGCTGGGTTCATTTGGGTACAATGGCAGCTGCAGCAGGAGCAGGTGAGTTCCCTTCTCTGCCAGGTCTTCCTAAGTGTTGTTTTCCAGTGTAGGAGCAGCACAAGGAGAGGGAACCCTAACCCACCACTGGCTGGGTGAAGGGGAAATGGTAGGAGCGGAAGTCTTGCTAAGCATGGAGGGAAAGGGAGGGAGTACTGAAGGGGTGGGGGGCAGGGGGGTGGAGCAGGGAGGAATCTTACCTGATTCAGAGAATTTAAAAAGTCCCTGACTGCTGTTCCTGCAATGTGGCTTGTCTGCCATAGTAGGTGCAGGAGGCTGGGAGCAGGAGGTGCAGCTACCCCAGCAGTGCCCATCACTATTCTCACATCCCCCTTTCAAAATCCTGGATCCATCTGTGACTGAGGCAGGAACCCCGGGTCCTCAGACTGTCTGCACTGACCCTGCAGACTGAGTGCATTGTGGGTGCTCTGCATGTGACCTCCCCAATACTGTAGTCTCTTGGCCACCTCTGCTATATACCCAGAGTTCTAGTTCCTCCAGTCCCTATCTGTTTCCATTTCCCAGTCTTGGGAGCATGTGATGGAAAATGTAGTCAAACAGAACAGCAACCCCCAGCAGCCATCTGCCACAGACATGCTACAGTATGGCTTACCCCAGCGTGTCATAGTGAGGGTTGGCAGCAGCATCCACCACCACAGTGGAGAGTCACCTCTTGGTAGAGCACTTGGATCACAGCCAACAGTTGAGATCCCCATCCAGGCGCCAGGACCATTTTGAATCCTTTGAATACTGCCACACAGACAACTGTGAGCTTGTAAACCACAACACAAACCCCTGTTGAAGCATGTATGTCCACATATACAGCACTGCTCAGAACTTCTCCTTTGCAGAGGAATCAAGCCATTGGGAATGGAGGAAGCAGCTCCCCTGAGATCTTTACTTCTGGCCCCAGTATAGATGGTTCTGGACAGGGCAAAGTAAGTTCATTCAAGCCCACCAGAGGATGGGGGCCCTTTAACCCACAGTACTTGATGCCAGGGGCCTCTGCACCTTCCTCAAGCAGTCACTGAGTGGGAAGCAACAAGGCATCAGGGAGAGGCATCCCCTCCCACTCTCTCTACATAAACACCTTACAGTGACTTTTGTTGTTGCATTGTTCTTGTACTGTTGTGACACTTCAGTATTTAGGGTGTTGGGAAAAAAGTTCATTTTTTGTTTTGCTTGTTTTCATCAATAACTCCTGTTCTTGTTAAGGAGAAGGGCTGTTTCCATTGCTGGAAAAGGGAAGACATAGGTAACAGTCTGCTCTGCTTATGGACCAGAGTTTGAGGACCAGGGAGCCTGCTCTGCCAAGAGAGAATCTCATAAGCATAAGGAAAGGCAAAAAGTTCTTCATGGAAGGTATGCTGACATACAGCAGCTGCCTGGTTTTGACCCATATTGACCACAGAACCATTTGATTTCAGTTGGCAATGTGTAAACCAGACATGTGCAAAGGGCAAATGAACATGTAGCTCACCTACTCCTATGCCTCCCATCCCTACACACCACCTTCCTGCCCCTCA
The DNA here is from genome assembly GCF_000455745.1 of Alligator sinensis. Classification (NCBI taxonomy): domain Eukaryota; kingdom Metazoa; phylum Chordata; order Crocodylia; family Alligatoridae; genus Alligator; species Alligator sinensis. The sequence goes on from NW_005842834.1 coordinate 413,106, forward strand.
CTCTGGAGTCTTTGGAAGCAGTCGTACAGGGTGTCCACCTGTGGCAGCAGACTGCAGACCAGCAAACAGTTCTTTCTGAATGTCTGCTGTGCTAAGCCTCTTCAGGCCCTACTCTTTTGGGTTTATGACTTCTGACCTTGCTCAGGTCTGCTTCCGTACTCTGGCTGTTTGGAATTTCTCCTTGGCTTTGGTAATTCAGTCTGACTCTAGAAACCCAATTCATTCCATAACTATGACTCTGTTTTCCAGAATTCTCCCTTAGTTTGGATAACTTGGAGACGGTCTCTGGCTCCTGTCCCCCATTCTGTGGCCGAACCATTTATGGCCCAGTCCTTACAGTGGGTAGTTAAGCACTGGAACTGGCTACCTAGAAAAGCTGTGGAGTCTCCATTCCTGAAAATTTTCAAGAGCAAGTTAAATGGACACTTGACTAGGATTGTTCAGTCAGCAATTCTGCCTGGAGCATGGGGCTGGACCTCATGAAGTTCCTTCCAGTCCACCTTTCCTATAATTCTATGACTGAGGAGAAAACCCTTGTGGTGGTTGAAGTCCCATGAATGCTGTACAGGGGAAAGGATGCTGATGTGAGTGTCATCAATAAAATCCTGCACAGGTAAAACCGGTGCAAGCCTCTTCCCAGTGCATGGGCTTGGCCAGGACTGCACTTGGCCAGCACTAGGATGGAGCTTGGGGGGCTATATCTACCCCAAAATCTGCCTTATCCCTCCTTGTAGCCACCCCTCCCAGCTCCACCACCACTGCTGCCCACCTGCCCTGCGCAGCTGAGCCTGCCCCATTCCTGCCCGCTCTGAAACTATCCCTGGCCCAGCCCCCCCAGCGCCACCTCTGCCAGAACCACTGCAAATTTGAGGGCACACCTGCATGGGGTGTCGGTGGCACTGGGAGGAGTGGCTACAGGGGGGCTAAGATGACTTTTGGGATGGCTATACACCCCCAAGCCACCCCCTAGTGCCACCCCTGCACATTGTTTGATGAGCTTTAGTTCAAAGTGCCCCGCCACCATTTTTCAGTGTGGGGATGCCCACACCCCCTGGAGCAGGTATAGAAATGCCCTTATTGTTGCTGCTGATGTAGCTCTTCCAGTCATTTTAACAAGGCTTCCATACCTTGAAGGTGTTTTAGTTCAAAAGCACACCACCATTTTCTGTGTGCTGATGCACATTTCACCACTTACACAACTGCACATGACACAGCACAGCGTGCATCAGCTCATGTATGGAGCAGACTCGATTAATTGAGTCTGCTCCAACCCACCAGATCTCCACCACATCAGGGGACAAAAAGGTATGTGTATAAAGAAACATTAAGAAAGCCCAGCTGTGTGAGTAAATAAGGGGGTGTCTCACTGGGAGTTTAAAAGCTTCTAGAAGAGAAAGTGAGAAGAGAAAATAAGTTGTAAGGGGGACAGCTTGCTCCAAGGAGGAGCCAGGCTGCTATGCTGAGGCCAGAGCAGAAAGGGACTCCTCTGTTAGTGTCTAGGAGAGGACAGAGGAATTTTGTTTTGTTTTGTTTGTTTAGTTCAAGAGTGAACTTTGCTTTAGAAAGCTGGCTGAGGAGCTCCTCAGCGAGCAAATTCTTCTGCTAAAAGCCAGCTGGCTAAATGACTTGCTTACAAGTGGTGGAGAACACAGGCAGTCTCAGCCAACAATAACTGAAATGTGGATATGGAAGCCTTGTGACCGGACCTGGGATGCCTCCCCCCCATCACAATGTTCCTCCTCCTTCCTCATAAGATGCTGCTAGGAGCCATTTCTTTCCTGTCCCTGTTTCCTGGTCTTAGGCATTGGGACTCACCTGCTTGAGGTCCCTTGTCCTCGCAGCTTCTCTGACTGTCACTCTGACTTGCACAGGAAGTTGGCTACCACATTGGTCTTTCCAGGTCTATATTCAATATTAAAATGAAAGGGTTGAAGAGCCAAAGCCCACTGGGTTATTCAAGTATTTTCTGTTTGAGCCGTCTTCAACCATTTCAGCAGGGCATGATCTGTAATTAAAGTGAATTCTCACCCCAAGAGATAATACCGGAAGTACTCCTCCCCCATTTGATGGCCACGTACTCCTTCTCTATTGTGGCATACCTCTGTTTGTGCGTGTTCAGCTTTCAGTTGGCATAGGCTAGTGGTCTGTTCATGTCGTCCACCTCCTGAGAAAGTACTGCTCCCACGGCCTTGCTGGAAGTGTCCATCTGGAGGACAAAAGGTTGTGTGAAATCAGGGGTTTGTAGGACCATCTTATGGCACAAGGATTTCTTGGTTCTCTTAAAGGCCTCCAGCTGAAGCATGTCCTATTTCACCAGGCCATTGTTTTTTCTCTTTAACATATTCATCGGGGGGCTGTTACTTCTGCAAAGTGGGGGATGAACTGCCAATAATAGCTGGATAGGCCTAAGAAGTCCCACATCTGTTTTCAGCTTTGGGGCAATGGATAATCTCAGATGGCTTCCATTTTATCTGTTCAGGGGCGAATACAACCTTGCTCTACCAAAACCCCCAGGTATTTGGTTTCTGCCTTGCCCAACATGCACTTCCCCAGGTTACCTGTCAGCCCTGTTAATTGCAGTTCTTGCAGGACCACCTGGAGGGCCTCCATATGTTGTTCCCAGCTTTCAGAGTAAATGATGATGTCATCTAGGTATGCAGCTGCATACCATTAATGAGGTGTGAGCCAGAGCGCAATCAATCAGCTGTTGAAATGTTGCCTCGGCTCTGTGTAGACCAAAAGGCATCCACTTAAATTCACACAAGCCCCAGGGAATGCCAAAAGCTGTTTTAGCTTGGTCCCCTTTTCTGACAGTCACCTACCAGTATCCCTTAGTTAAATTGAAAGTAGATATGAATTTGGTACACCTCACCCTCTTGAGAAGTACACTAATTTGCAGCATTAGGAAAGCATCAAAGCGGGATATAGTATTGAGCTTTCAGAAGTCTATGCAGAGGCAGAGGGACCTATCTGGTTTGGGACTGGCCACAATAGGGCTCTGCCATGGGCTCCAGGATTCCTTGATGACACCCTGTTTTAACATTTTCAGCCCATATGAGGTGATAGTGATATGGGATCTGTCTTCACTTCTCTCTCACTATCTTTCCCTCCAGCGTGAAGACGCTGTGACTTATACCCCTGGCACATCCTGGAGTCTTGCTAAAAACATCTTAGAAGTCCTCCATTAGGTATTTTAACTGACTTTGCTGTTTATTTGTCAACTGGGATCCCAGGAGGACTCTTCTGTGGGTTTGCTGTTTGGAGTCAGGGCCATCAGTCTCCCTTCCTAAACTCTTCTCCAACCTGAGCAGTCTCCCAAATAAGCCCTCTGGCTTCTGCCATAATTTAAGAAGATTCACATGGAAAACCTGTCTTTCTTTCTTATGCCTGGGGTGAAGCACCTTGTAGTCTGTGGGACTGACTCTTCTACTTATTTCAAGTGGGCCTTTCCAGCACATCAAGAACTTGCTTGTAGTACTGGGGAGGAGCACCAACACTTTCTGTCCTACCCGCAAGTCGCAAACTCATCCCTCCATCATAGTGTGTCTTTTGTTTCTCTTGGACCTGTTTTAAGTGGCCCTGAGCCACTTCTCCTACTATCTGCAAGCTGTGTCTAAGTTTGCATACATATTCAGCTGGTGAGGGCCCTGTGGAGTCTTTGTTTTCCCACCCTTCACGCAACAGGTCCAGCAAACTATGAGGGCAGTGCCTGTATACCATCTCAAAGGGGGAAAAAACCAGAGATTACTGAGGGGCCTCTTTGATAGCAAACAATACAGAGAGTACCAGCAAGTCCCATTTGTGGAGTTCCTCCTGCGCACATTGGTGGAGCATGTTTTTAAGAATGCCGTTGAACCTTTCCACTGGTCTGTTCATCTGGGGGTGGTAGGCAGTGGTTCACAATTGTCAAATCTTAAGGACTTGGCACAAACTGTGCATAACTTGGGACATAAAGTTGGAACCCTGATCCATAATGATCTCCTTAGGTATGCCAACCCTACACACCCACTTCAGGAGTTCTTCTGCTACCCATGGGCCTGTAATGGTGCATAGTAGGATGGAATTGGGAAACCATGTGGCGTAGCCAGTTATGACCAATAGGAACTGATGACCTGTCGAATAGGGCTGTGCGAAACAGCATCATTCTGATTCGACTTCTGTTTTGATGATTCGACAGAACAGTGTTTCATTTCGAGTTTCATTTCATTTCAAAAGCACCATTCAGTTTCATTTCGTGGAAACAGTTTCGCTCATAGATTCTTATGGGGAAACATAAAATGCAGCAGGCAGGCAGATTGGGGACTTGCCCACACCCCTGGGAGGGCTGCTGGGGCTGTGCCAGAATCCTCTTTGGGGCGTGAGCCCCTGATCCGCCTGTCAGATGACAGACTGGCACTGGGCATAGCCTGCACCCAGTGCCAGGAAGATCGGTGCTGCCACTGGCCCCAGGAGGCAACACTCAGCTCCTGTCAGCCAGCAGGCAGATTGGGGGCACACCCCCCCAGAAGGACTCCGGCACAGCCCCCACAGCCCTCCCAGGGGTGCCAGCAGGCCCCCAATTTGCCTGCTGGCTGACAGGAGCCGAGTGCTGCTGCTTGGGGCTAGTGGGGCAGGGGCAGATCAGCTGGTGCAGGGACCCACCACCCCAATTCTGGGGTGGGGGAGGGTCCCCACACCAGCTGATCTGCCCCAGGCCCCCACCAGGAGCTGGATCTGGCAAGCGGCAGGGAAGACCAGCTGGTGCAGGCTCCCAATCTGCCTGCCAGATGACAGACTGGCAGTGCTGGGTGCAGCCCGCACCCAGCGCCGGAAAGATCAGTGCTGCTGCTGGCCCCGGGTGGCAGTACCCGGCTCCTGTAACCCAGCAGGCAAGGGGCACACATCTCTGGGAGGACTCTGGCACAGCCCCTGCAACCCTCCCAGTGGTGCCGGCAGGCTCCTGATCTGCCTGCTGGCTGGCAGGAGCTAGGTGCTGCCTCCTGGAGCCAGTGGGGCTGGGGCAGATCAGTTGGTGTGGGGACCTGCCGCCCCAATCCCAGCTCAGGGGAAGGTCCCCACACCAGCTGATCTGCCCTGGGCCCCCACCAGGAGCTGGTTGTGCTAGAGTCTTCCCAGGGATGTGTGCCCTGATCTGCCTTCCGGCTGACAAGAGCTGGGTGCTGCTGCCTGGGGCCAGCAGCAGCACTGATCTTCCCGGCACTGGGTGTAGGCTGTGCCCAGTGCCAGTCTGTCATCTGGCAGGACGCACCGCGGGGCGCACCCCCTGGAGGACTCTGGCACAGCCCCCGCAGCCCTCCTGGGGGCGCAGGAAGCCCCCAATCTGCCTGCTGGATGACAGGAGGTGGGTGCTACTGGCTGGGACTGGCGATGAAGCCAGTAAGCCTGGCTTTGAAATGCGAAACATTTCAAAATTTTCAAAACATTTTGAGTTCCCTTGTTTCATTATGAAGCTGTTTCAAAGGCTTTTATTTTGTTTTGATTTCACTGTTTCAAGCTCGAAACACATTGAAACAGCTTCTAAATGAAATGCCGGGCAAAATTCCTCACAGCCCTACTGCCGAACTCTTGGGGAGCAGTCCAACTATGTTCAACAAAAACCAGGGGAAAGGTTCTGCCACCATTGGCATAGGCTGTAAGGGGACCTGGGGAGGGGGGCACTTCTGAAAGCTGACCCATTGACAATTGGGGCAAGCCTTACAAAAACTCTCTACCTGCTCACAGAGGTGTGGCCAGAAACACCACCTAGCCAATCTTGCTTTGTTCTTGAGCCAACCCAGGTGTCCCCCACAGGGGGTTCTTATGAGCCAGCTTTAGTAAAGGGATTCTGAAGGAGTGGGGTATCAACAACTGAGGGACTTCTTGTCCCTCCTATCCTCCCTGTTTGATGCGGTAGAGTAACCCCTTCCTTATGTCATACCTCAGGAGTAGCACGCTCTGCTTGGGGAAGATTACCTGATTGTCCCAATTTGCCAGTTCCACCTCAACCATGGCCTTGAAAGGTTCTTCCTCTGCTTGGGCCTCTTTCAAATGGGTACTGCTGGACAGGCTTTCTACGTCAAAAATATCCCAGGAGTCAGCTTCTGTTTCTTTGCCAACCCAGCCCAAGCTGATCCTGATTTGTGCTTGTATGACCTTAAGCAGGTTATAAATTTCCGCCCAATCTCATCCCAACACCATTGGGTATGGCAGATCTGGTGCCAGCCCCACCAACAACTCTTGTTCAACATTCAAAACTTTCACTCTGAACCTTCTCCTCAGGTAGGTGGAATGTTGCCCATGCATATAAACCATCCAAACTGGACTGGCATCTTGGGCTCGGGTCAATGGGGCCAAATCCATCTGGATCAATGTCTAGGTGCATCCTGTGTTGAGGATGGCCTTCACTTTTTTCCCCCACACACATCTGCTTGGATGGTTGGCTTCTCCCAGTGGCCCTCTTGTTCCACTTCCCGAAGCTACAGTCCATGAGCTCAACTGAGTTACCATCTCTTGTGCCATTCCGGGCTCCTTTTATTTTGCAGGGATCTCTGCCATATGAGGGCTTGTCTGGGGATTGTTTGCACAGTCCCTCACCGTGTGCCCCTTTCTTCCTCACCAAAAGCAGACCAATGTTGCACTGGGAGGTCTATGGGATTCTCTCAGCTCCTTCTCTCGTCTTTTCTCTAACTCTTGGGAAGTGGAGTTTAATGCCACTTTGGGGCCCTGCTCTCTAACTCCTTCTCCCTGAGTGCTGTCAAAGTCTTCTGCCAGCTGTAAAGCTTCAGTAGAGGATTTTGGACAGTGGCACCTCACCCATCATTGCATGTTGTCATCTAGGTCCATGAGGAATTGTTCTAGCAGAATCCAATGACACAGCTCTGTCCTAGATGTTTCAAGTGGCTTCAGCCATTTGTCCAGTAGGCCTGCCAGATGCTGCAAGAGGACCACGGGAGACTTGTCTTCCTTCTTTTTTTTGCCTCAGAAGGACTGCCAATACATCTCCGGGTTTATACCTAAACAATACAGGATTTCTTTTTTTACTTTCTTGTAATCTAAAGCATCAACCTGTGACATGGCAAGGTATGCCACTTGGGATTGCCCAATTAGGAGGACGCCCCACTGACTTGCCCAGCAGCTTCTATGCAGCCCAGATGCTAAGGCAGCCTGTTCAAAACTTTCCAGGAAGGCCTCTGGATCATCCTGGAGTGTCATCTTGGGGACCTTCAATTAAACCTGGTTCCTCTGGGCCCAGGCTTGTTGTTGTAGCCATTTCTTTTTCATGGTGATCTGGCATGCCACTTGCTGTTGCTGTTGTAACTGCTGTCCCACCAAGTGAAGCATCTGCCGTATCACATCTGAACCTGTCATTATGGTGGCAGAAAGATCCATGTTCACTGCTCTCCCAAGGCCATCATCAGAGTTCCCAGCCAATGCATCAGTTTGTCCACGCAGTATAGGTTAGGGTCATGGAGCCCACCAGCCCTTTGACTGATGAGGCTGTGCTGTACAGATGCAGACTTACCCCAATCTTTTCATACAGCTGTAGCTTCCCAATTATCTTCTGCCACGTCTTGATGTTGAACTTGTTATCATCGGGAGGTAGGTCTCTTTGACAGTACATTATTGATGGAGAAGCAGGTCTGGATCTTCTTTGGGGCTCAAACCTCCCCTATGCCCCATCCTAGTGCCATTCACTTGGTATCATGTCCATCACACCCTTCTCAATGGCACTACGTTTCAGTATGATTCTCAAAAAGAAAAATGGTGTATAACTAAAAGAGTGAGAGGAACCCAGGTACATCCTGCCTCTTATACACTGAGCCTATAGGTCAGGAACTGGTTCAGTTCTGGGTTGCAGGTCTTACTATACTGCCTGAACGTCATGAAGAAATCCATTGAAATCAAAGGAAATAAAGCAGACCCTCCAGGTCCCTTATCATCTGTAGCTTGGGCACTGCTGTCTCTGTTCTGGGAGGGCTTTAGCAGTGCCTGCCATCTTCCCCATCCATAGTTTCATAGTTTCATAGTAGTTAGGGGTCAGAAGGGACCTGAATAGATCATCTAGTCTAACCCCCTGCCACTGGTTGGAGCACACCCTGGGATCACATGACCCCAGACAGGTGTTCATCCAACCTCTTTTTGAATTTATCCAAGGTAGGAGCGAGGACCACTTCCCTAGGAAGTTGGTTCCAGATCCTAGCTACCCTGACAGTGAAATAGTGCCTCCTAATCTCTAACCTGAACCTATTCTCCAGCGGCTTCTGGCCATTGTTCCTCGTCACCCCAGGTGCTGCTGCGGGGAATAGGACCCTTCCTATTTGCTGCTGATCTCCCCTAACAAGCTTGTAGGCAGCCACCAAATCCCCCCTCAAGCTCCACTGGCTGAGGCTGAACAGGTGCAGGTCCCTCAGCCTCTCCGCATAGCCCTCCCTCAGCCTCCCGCATAGCCCGAATGCCCTGTTGCCTTCCAACCAAGCGGGTGGCCCTCCTCTGAACCCTCTCGAGGCAGGCCACATCCTTCTTAAAGTGTGGTGCCTAGAACTGAACGCAGTACTCCAATTGAGGCCAGACCAATGTCACGTACAGGGGGAGTATCACCTCTCTGGACTGGCCTGAGGTGCATCTTTGGATGCACGACAAGGTGCGGTTGGCTTTGCTGACTGCGGTCTGGCATTGGCAGCTCATGTTCATCTTGGAGTCAATAATGACTCCAAGATCCCTTTCTGCCTCTGTACTCACCAGGGGGAGCTCTCCAGCTTGTATGTATGCTGTGGATTCCTTCTCCTCAGGTGAAGCACCCTGCATTTATCTACATTGAACCCCATCCTTTTACCATCTGCCCACTTCTGTAGTCTGTCTAAGTCTAATTGCAGCATCTCTCTCCCTTCGAGTGTGCCTACCTCTCCCCACATCTTGGTGTCATTGGCAAACTTGGACAATGTGTTTTCCACTCCCTCGTCCAAGTCACTGATGAAGATGTTCAACAGTGTAGGCCCCAGGACCGAGCCCTGGGGGACCTCACTGTTCACATCCCACCAGGTTGAGTATGACCCGTCCACCACCACTCTCTGGGTGCACCTCATCAGCCAATTTCTGACCCATCCAACTGTGTAGGCATCAATGTCACAGTCACTCAGTTTATTAATGAAAATTGGGTGTGAGACAGTGTCAAAGGCCTTCTTAAAGTCCAGAAAGACTACGTCAATGGCGATACTATCATCCAGGGATTTAGTTACCTGGTCATAAAAGGCCATCAAGTTGGCCTGGCAGGACCTGCCTTTGATGAACCCATGTTGATTTCCCCTGGGCATGATCTCCCCTGCTGGCCCCTCACAGATGTGCTCCTTGATAATTTTTTCAAGGATTTTCCCCAAGACCGATGTGAGGCTTATGGGCCTATAGTTTTCTGGGTCCTCCTTTCTCCCTTTCTTATAGATGGGGACTACATTAGCTAGTTTCCAATCTCTGGGCACCTGGCCCATGGACCATGATCACTCGTACAGCCAGGCCAAGGGCACAGCAATGACCCCTGCCAGCTCCCTCAACACCTGTGGGTGGAGGGCATCAGGGCCTGCAGATTTAAAAACATCCAGCCCTTCCAGAAGATCCCTAACTACTTCTGCGCAGACTTGAGGCCTGGCAGTGCTATCCTCAAGATTGCCCCTACCTGTGGTGGGAAAGCTGTCCTGTTCCCTGTCCAAGAAAACAGAGGCAAAGAACTTGTTAAAGATTTCAGCTTTCTTGTCTGGCGTAGCCACAAGATTACCATTTGAGTCTAACAGGGGTCCTACATTACCTGGTGCCCGCTTCTTACTCCCAATGTATTTGAAGAAGGACTTTTTGTTGTCCTTAATCCTGGTCGCTAGCCTGAGCTCCACCCCCGCCTTGGCCTTCCTAATGGCCCTCCTACACTCATGGGCCAAGGAGTATTCCACCTTGGTGATAGCCCCTCTCTTCCAGCTGGTGTACGCCTCCCTTTTGGTCTTCAGGCATTCTCGAATGCCTTTGCTGAGCCATGGGGGTTTCAGAGCACTCTTACCCCACTTCTTTCTATCGGGGACTGTCACACTCTGAGCATGGAGGATCGTCCCCTTAAGGTACGACCATCCGTCAGGGTTGTTCTCCTGCTCTCCACTGCTAAGCTCCTCATGAGCTTGGAGTCTGACTTTCCCACTGTCTATCCTTCCCTGGTGGTGAGCCCTCAGCTCTCTTTTCTCCCAGACGTCTGGGGCCTTTTAACAATAAGGAAAGAAAACTGAAAATAAACAGCTTGGGCATGGTGCTGTTGGTGATTTGGTGGTCTCCATCCATCCTCTGCTCTCCTGTTCTGTCTGGAGCTGCCATGCCAGCATCTGGGCATCCCATTCTCCTGGCTCTGGCAGTGGGCCAGAACTCTCCGCCCTGTCTCAGGTGGGGCTGAGCCTGATGAAACAGCTGTTCCAGTCATCCAAGCATCTCTTCCCTTCCTCGGCACTGGCAATGGGCCAGAACTCCCTGTGCTGACTTGGGCAGGGCTAACCATGATTGAACAGCTGCTTCTGAACTGGCTCAGCCCTGGCTGCTCCCTGCAGCTGGCTCCAGCTCTGTCAGCAGCCCTTGTGTCTCCCTGCAACATCAGAGGGTTTTTTTCTTATTTGCTTACACTGGTCATAGTTACTGCATGGATGATGGAATGCTTTTACAAAACAGATATTTCTTGGCTTCAGGTGGTGTTGAGCGAGTGGGTTCATGAGGCTGCACCACACTTGAGAAGCCAAGTTCCCTGGGTGGTGATCTATAAATGGTGGAAATGGCATGTCTCTACACCTGCCTTTAAAAAGCTGAAATCACATGTGAGACAAGGACTGTGATGCAGGGCAGTGGAGTTAGGAGAGTCACAGAAGGGCAACCTCAAGGTTGTGAGGGGCAGAAACCAAATACCAACAGATTAATTAACTTCTTAGTACCCTCTTTTGGACAGTACAAATGTATCATGAAGTGTTTCACAGTAAAACACAACAAAGGTCTTGTTTATCCAGGGTCATTTTTGATACAGTGAGGGAAAACTTCTCTGTGTTAGAGTAGGGTTTCTGTATATTGGATTGTGACAGCTGAAATTATGTCTGTGATAAAGGTGCTTGCTGAAGGCCCTGTGAAGATTAGACCCAGTGTATTTGTGTAGATATTAAGCTAAATGTTGTTGCTAAAAGCCTAATTAAAGTCTAAGATGTAGTGAGGCCTTGTATAAAGTAAGGCCTAGTAAATTTAGCAAAGCCCTGAAGTAGTAAGGCCATGTGGCATAGTTAAAATTACCTTATCAAAGAAATGCAAGGCTTGTACTGCTATTGGTCAGTCTAAGGACAGTTGAAGTAAAAGGAATCTGAGTGGCTGTACGTTATCAGAACCATTCGGAAGCTTTAAATTGGCTGGAATATCTGGAAACCATTCAGAAGGAAGATACAGCTCTGTGAAAATTATTAGTTAGCTGTTGCCTGGATCAGTAGGTCTGTGGACCTCGAGGAGCCCAAGGACTGCATTCCAGGGTCCTTCCCGGCACCCTTCGGACAGTGCTGTTCAGGGACGCCTGACTTCGCTGAACTTTGTGGAAAGAGAAGCTTGCTGTGTATCAGGCATCAGAGGGGACTGCCAATAAGTTGCCGATGCGAACTGCTTTTGTCTGTCATTGTTTGTCCTGTTACTACGCGTAGTTGTGTTTTTGTTAAGTCAATAAATCTTTCTTACCTTTCTACCCCCGACCATACTCTCAATCCTGAACCCTCTGCAGGCGGCTGGGACACTGGATACTTTTTTCTAACAACTTGCTGTATTTTAATTAATTCAGATCAGATCTGTTCTTTATATAAATTATATAACGAATGTGGATAAACTGGAGAGGGTCCAGAGAAGGGCCACTCATATGGTTAAGGGCTTGCAGGCCAAGCCCTACGAGGAGAGACTGGGGCACCTGGACCTCTTCAGCCTCCACAAGAGAAGGTTGAGAGGCGACCTTGTGGCTGCCTATAAATTCATCATGGGGGCACAGAAGGGAATTGGTGAGGCTCTACTCACCAAGGCACCCCTGGGGGTCACAAGAAATAATGGCCATAAGCTAGCAGAGAGCAGATTTAGACTGGACATTAGGAGGAACTTCTTTATCGTCAGAGTGGCCAAAATCTGGAATGGGCTCCCAAGGGAGGTGGTGCTCTCCCCTACCCTGGGGGTCTTCAAGAGGAGGTTAGATGGGCATCTGGCTGGGGTGTCATCTGAACCCAGCACTCTTCCCTGCCTATGCAGGGGGTCGGACTCAATGATCTATTGAGGTCCCTTCCGACCGTAACATCTATGAATCTATTGTATATTTTACTGGCAGCCTAACAAACATTCCCTAAAATCAGAGTCAAACTTGGTTCTTACTGGCTTGTGTATATATGTCTAGTAATAATTATCCTATCATTAAATTTATGCTCCATGTGCCCCACTGCATCCTCATTATTTTCAGGATCTATGCTGGATTTGATATAATTATATGCTAGATTGGCCTGAATATGGCTCTTAATGTACAATTCTGTGAGCAAGGTATGAGTCAGAAAGAGATAGGAGATAGAAATATAAAAACAAGGACAAATATCTGTTGAGCTGGAAGAAGCTATTTTTAATTAATCTGAAAGTGATGGCTTAAAAATAATTTGGGCATTTTCTATCATGCATCTGATCAATGCTAATAGATTACCTCCCCATTCTCCCAGATGTATTCCAAATATATATAGCCTATGTCTGACAAAATAAAATTACCTTATATTTATTCAGAAGCATGAGTTTCCATCTTGGAATGGAAAGGAGGGATTCTGGTTGCAGAGGTAGCAAGGCTATTCAAAGATATTCTTCCTGAAAATTATTCAGAATTTTTTTTTTTTTACATCACAGCTGAATTTTTTCACTCCTTGTAGAACCTTATGCAAGTGAGAAGTTTAAAGTGAGCAACACAGTGAAATCTGGTTAGTTAGTTCCTGGGATAACTAATCACTATGGACTTATTCGCCAGTGTTCTGAATCCCTGTCAGAGTTCTAGTGATCTGCATGCAAAACATCTGGCTAATAGAGCAAATAGTCCTGCACAGCACCCTTAACAGCCACACTGGCTGATTTTATTTTTTCTTATGGTGCACCATACATTCGCTATTTGACAAAGACTAATGAACATGAAAAACTAACTAAAAATGTCAGAGGTTAATTTTAAAATATTTAACAGACAACAGTATGTTTCATTCTTCCAACATATGCATTAGGTAGATGCATTTTGCCTACATTTTTAGACTACATTGTAGCTTGATGACAAATAGCTATAGAACACCTTGAAATTATCACAGGCTTATTATATTCCTTCCTAAATGCAGCTTGTTCCCTTGGGAGGGTTGGTATAGTAAGCAGAGTCTACAGAATGTCTGTGTGGCATGGCACTGTTGGTGCCTGCCACTTTAAGGAATGAGCCAAGTAGCCAGCTGGTGATTGATTGTGGCAGCTATTTTAGATCTTTGGCCACCTATATAAACAGGGCAGTTTGCTGCTGGTAGGCCAGGCAGAAACATTGCCTGGCTGCAAGGCTGCATGCAATATCCTGGAGGTAAGGGCAGGAACTGTAGGGAATGGTTTGGAGGCTCCTGGTCCTGGGCATGACCTAAAACTGCACCCTGCCAGGCACAAAGGGTAGTGTCCCCAGGTACCAAATGGCTGGGCCCCAGAAGCTCCTGTCTGTTTGTATCTTTCAAGTATTGTGGGCTCTGAGGCCCACCTGGCTAACTAATAGCCCCTACTGTGTGAGGCCAATCAGTGAAAGATGCAACAAAATTCTTGGGACAAAAAAGGCAAAAAACAGGATAGGAGTGTCGTGTGGGTCAAAACACGAAAACATGAAAATAAGTGTGCCTGAGGGGGACACCAAGCAGAGCCTCCCTGGGCTGCACCCACCAGTCCTCAAAGTCATCCAAGGAGCCAGTGGATGCTGCCCACTGGTGCTCCGCCTGGAGTCGCGCACGGACAAGTGAGAGGAAAGTGGCCCTGCAGTCTCCAGGCACCTTCCTGGCCAGAGCCTCCTTCCTGGTCAAATATGGGGCTCACTTGGCAGGGCCAGAAGGAAGGTGGAATGCCAAGACCTGGCTGTGCAGGCAAACCAGGCCCTGGCCACCCTCCTGCAAGGGGAGGCTCAGGACCTCTGCAGCAACCCAGTGCTGTCCCAGCCAGAAGAACTCCAGCACCTGTCTCTAGAGTCCTGCCAGAACTTCAGGGGGCACAGGAAGGGTGTGTAAGCAGTGCCAGAGCATGCACAGGACCAGCTGGTTCAGCACCGGCACTCTCTCACACAGGGAGAGACATCGCAGGAGCCCTGCCCATGCCCAGAGCCACTCTACCACCTTTGCCTCCAGCTTGTGCCAGTTCTTTGGTGGTGAGGGGTCTGTAGGGGACAGGTAGACCCCCAAATAGAACAGCGAGCCCACACCCCAGCAGATCCCATGAAGCATGGGTGGGAGTGAGCCCACCTGCCACCCGTCACCCACTGCCAGGCCAAAGCTCTTGACTTAGTTGACCTGGGCAGAGGAGGCCACCAAGTACAATGCCTGGCAGGCCTTCACCTGTTGCCAGGTACCCGAGTCCTGGACCATGAGGAGTACGTCGTCAGCATACACTGATAGGACCAGCTGCACTTCTGGCTCCCGGAGCGTCAACCCCGCCACCTGCTTCCGCAGGAGAATGAGAAAGGTCTCCAGGGCCAAGGCGTACAGCTGGCCTGACAGTGGGCAGCCTTGATGCACCCCTCTCCTGAATGGGATGGGCTCCACCAGGGTCCAGTTGAGCTTGACCAAACAATCTGCAGAGGCGTATAGCACCTGGAGAGCCTGCACAAAGTGGGGCCCAAAGCCAAAGGCCTGCAGTGTGTCTGTGAGGTACCCATCGTGGAAATAAGTTTAACCAGGCCTCTTACTTGACTAAGAAGAGAGAGAAAGAGAAGAGAAAAAGATGCTGATGCTGATGCTATGTGTTTTTAAATGTTCTAAGATAAGGAAAAACCTTCATGCCTTGTTTTGTCTGTGTGTAGATGTTAACCTCCTCCTTTTCGCCGAACCAGAAGCTGATAACTGTTCCCAAAACATAGTGTTTTTTTCTAAATAAGTAAACTGCTTACGTGTGGCAAACGAATGATCAACATCTTTCTGTTTCTCTCAAGGTTGCTTTGTCTGAACC
>NW_005842834.1:428333-429296 GCF_000455745.1 Alligator sinensis
CTGTCTAAAGTATAAATATGCTTGTAAACTTGTAGAGGTCAGAGTTCCTTTGAGAACTCTCCCTGTGATCACTTGTATAGCTTTAAATAAACCTAGATGGCTCTGCCAGTTCTAATACAACCACAACACGAAGTTTGATTTCTTCCACAATTTGGTGCCATGACTTGGATAGAGATGCCCGGAGTGATCAGTTGAGATACAAACCGTCTCCTCACTGATGCCCCGGCTAGCCAAACTAAGGTAAGAGACCTTTTGAAATCTCTTTTGGGGCTTTTCAGTGAGAGACTGCCTGTGTGTCTTCCTGTTCGCTGCTTGAGGCTTACCCTATCCGACCCTTTTGCTGCAAGAATTGTCAGACCCACTATGTAAGCAGGAACTGTGAATTAAGGTTAAAGAAAAGAGTAAAGAAACTGTGTTGCTGTTGTCAGTGAATGTATTTCCCCGTGTGAATTGAGTTAAGTTCTGCAAAGAACTATGTGGTCTTTCTGAAGCTAGGAGTGGAAACCTTGTGCTGCCGCCCCGAGGACACCAGACTGTGTGCTCTTCGAAAGCAAGGGTGCAAGGTGGAAACTCTTAGACTGAAGGAGATCAGGGTTGTGTGACAAATTTTCCCAACCCCCACTCTCATGAATGAGCTGTGTCTAACAGTGAGCAACTGCATTGTGTGCTGGTGCTATGGACATTAGCCACAGCATTTCTGTGCCGCTAGCAAATCTCATGACCTGACCGGACACCCTCAATAAGCCTCTTCTGTGTGAAAGACCTGTGTGAATTGAGGTTAAAGATATGGGGAACAGAGGGTCTAAAGACGTACCGGCTCTGCCAGAAGGGACTCCAGCATTGTACATGTACACACACTATGGCCATAAGAGTTGTAAGTTTCTAGGCAAATGGAATTGGTATACCAGAGATGATGCTAGCTTGCAGTTTCCCCTGGAGGGAACATTTGATTTAAGTAAAATC
>NW_005842834.1:429413-431647 GCF_000455745.1 Alligator sinensis
TTTTTTTAGTGTGCCACCCCCATACCAGTCCCAGGAGATCTCCTAAACCCTGTTAAGCAATGCCCCAATATCAGGGAAGAACCCCAGAAGTTTAGAGAGGAATTGGAAACTGTAATCAATTGTTATAAGCCAACATGGGCAGACTTAAACCAATTAATGAGAAGTGTTCTGCCCTCTAAGGTCCGTAACTGCCTCATCGCACAGGCTAATTGGCCTCCTCAAGACCCCGGAATGGGAGGTCCTTAGTAGGTGCCCGAGAATGCCTTCTTGAGGCCGTGCTTAAAATCTGCCCCAGGAAAAAACTGACTGGGCCAAAATAAATAACTGTAAGCAAAACAAAGGAGAATCCCCAGCAGACTACACGGATCGCTTAAAACTTATAATTAAAAGACATGCTAGCATTGAAGATGCAGCTGAAACTGCCCCAGAAGCAGTTGCTGCCGCTTTTGTCCAAGGACTTCTTTCTAAAGTCCAGGAACAGCTGCGTATAATTGCTGCAGGTTGGCAAACTAAGATGCTT
Organism: Alligator sinensis; assembly: GCF_000455745.1. Classification (NCBI taxonomy): domain Eukaryota; kingdom Metazoa; phylum Chordata; order Crocodylia; family Alligatoridae; genus Alligator; species Alligator sinensis. The sequence goes on from NW_005842834.1 coordinate 429,934, forward strand.
ACAGATTTAGTTACCATTGCTAATCACTGTACAGCCTGCCAAGAAAAGAAAAAGGAATCCACAGAAACTAAGCTAGTGTCTTTACAAATACAAACTTTTAGCAGAGGTAGAAGCCGAGGTTTCTATCAAGGACAATTCAGAGGCAGGGGACGTGGTTGTGGGATGGGATGGGGAAAATTTCAGTCCCAAAATAATGACAGTTGTTATTATTGTGGCCAACCAGGACACTGGAAGGCTCAATGTCCTCACCAGTCTGTCCTGAACCAAGACGACTCCTGTTAGAACAGCCTGAGGAATGATAACATCATCACAGTCCCGCTTCTCTCACTTAATCAAGAGGATCCCTTTGTTTCCTGTTTAATAAGTGGTACTCCTACAAAATGTTTAGTAGATACCGGCGCAAGTCGCTCTACTCTCCGAGCTGAAGAATTTTCTACAGCCCCCTCTCCTCTGCTGTTGTAAACTCTGTAGAAATTTCAAATCAGATAGTTTCTCATCCTGTTTCTCAACCCTTATAGTTTCTCTCGGCCCTGTTTCTGATCAACATGCTTTTCTCCTCAGTCCTTGTTCTCCTGTTAATTTGTTAGGCAGAGATTTGCTTTGTAAGCTTGGCTGTACTATTTATTGTTCTCCTAATGGTGTTTATTTGGATGTTCCCTGTGTTAATGGGGAACTGTACTTGCTACCCTAGCTAGCTCACCTCCTGAGCCTGAGTCCCCTAATCTTTCTGCATTACAAGAGGAAATCATAAAGGCTGTCCCTCCGTTTCTCTGGTCCCAACATGCTAATGAAGTAGGGCAAATTCATACTGCCCAGCTTGTAAAAATTAGATTAAACCCAGCTAAGCCATTACCTAAAGTTGCTCAATACTCTTTACGCCCAGAAGCTGAAGAAGGGATATGACCTGTTATAACAGCTCTTTTGAAGCAAGGTATCATTGTCCCTATTCTTCCTGTAAAGAAACCTGGAAAGAATACCTATCGCTTTGTACAAGACCTCCGTGCAGTAAATTCTGAAGTTTTACCTACTTTTCCTGTTGTACCAAATCCAGCCACTATCTTGTCCTGTATTATTCCTAATGCCTGTTATTTTACTGTTGTTGACTTGTGTTCTGCATTTTTCTCTATCCCTATACACCCTGATAGCCAGTTTCTCTTTGCATTTACCTATTGGAGACTTCAGTATACCTGAACTCGATTACCCCAAGGCTATACTGAATCCCCTTCTCTTTTTCCTCAAATTCTGAAGAAGGATTTAGATGACATAATATTTAAAGAAAATTCTGTGCTTGTGCAGTACGTTGATGATCTGCTCTTAGCATCTACCTCCCTTAAAGCCTGTAAAACTGATTCTTTAACTTTTCTCACCTCTCTTGCCCTAAAAGGCCATAAAGTATCTAAAGAAAAGCTACAACTTTGTCTCCCTCGTGTCCACTATTTGGGTCATGATATTTCTGCTACGCCTCTATAGTAAAGCCACTGCAAAACCTGACTCTTGTTAATACCCCTGAGCCTTTGCCCTGGACTTCAGAAGCCGAAGCCACTTTTGCCTCTATTAAACAAGCTCTGTCGCAAGCTCCTGCCCTAGGCCTTCCTGATTATACTAAACCATTTATTCTTTTTTGTCATGAAAACGGCGGATTTGCACTTGCTGTGTGCATGGAGACAAGCACTGTCCCATTGTTTGTTATAGCTCTGCTCTTGACCCAGTTGCA
>NW_005842834.1:431723-434576 GCF_000455745.1 Alligator sinensis
GGTTCTCCCCTTACTGTTCCTGGCCCACATGCTGTAGCAGCCCTTTTACTAAAAACTAAAACTCAACAGCTTTCAAATGCTAGATTGACTAAGTATGACATTTTGCTTCTTTCTGCTGGAAATATTACTTTAACTAGATGCCCTGTTTTAAACCCTGCCTCCCTGTTGCCTACTCCTTTAGATGGTGAACCCCACGATTGTATTGTTGTTACTGCCCACCTAACAATGCCCCACACTGATCTAAAGGACACCCCCTTGCAAAACCCAAATCTAGTATTTTATGTTGATGGGTCATGTCAGAGAAACTCAAAAGGTTCTCTTGTTGCAGGATATGCAGTATGTTCCCAATATGATGTTATAGAATGTGTCCAATGTGTATTCAGCTCAAGTTACTGAGCTTGTGGGCCTTACCGGGGCTTGCACCCTAGCCTCTGGTACCTCTTTTAATATTTACACTGATTCTCGCTATGCCTTTGGTATTGTACATGATTATGGTCAACTTTGGAAGCAAAGAGGCTTCCTCACATCAGGAGGTGCCAAAATTAGTAATAGTCCATATGTAAATGCCTTGTTAAATGCTTTACAGTTACCTTCTGCTGTTGCTATTATTAAATGCCAAGCTCACCAGAAACCTTATGATGATGTTACACGTAGGAATGCTCTGGCAGACTCTGCTGCCAAAGCTGTGGCTATTGTGGCGGTCGCGTGGTAAGGCTAAGACCAGATCGTCAGGCAGGCGAGTGATGGAGAGGTCGGGATAGCGTATTGATTTTTGAAAAAAGAGATTTTACTTACACTGCTGTTGTTTGTAGCGTAGGCACAGTTGACTTCAACTTGGTTACAATTGCTTAACGAGCTGCAAAGAACCGATGTGACAAGATGAAAAGCGATGCAACAAGATAACTCAGCTGTGGGAAAGGGTACGCCAAGTGGATATCGGTGGCGAATGTGTTCGGTCGAGGGGAAAGGCGCGCCAAGCTGGATATCGATGGCGGGAGTGCTCCCTGAACGTTTCCTCAGAGAAAACTGCAGAGTCGCCTTTTTCTCAGAGAAAACTGCAGAGCAGCTCCCTGTGGGCAGAAACTAATTTAGCTTTTAAACAGCTGGCAGAACAATCATCAGCCGCCCACCATGAATAATTTAAAATCGGCCAATGAGTGGTTCGCGCATCTGCATAAGCTTGGCGGGAACTTTTCTAATCTGAAACTTTCCATGACATGGCGCACAGTCACAGGGTCCTGACTAAGCGGAATTTTCTGCTTGTGACCTACTTTTGCTGTGCCATGTGTCAATCAAATCAATGACAGACCGAACAGGATTTTCCACCATACCAGGACTGGAACGTACCAAACTCACAAACAACAATATTTGCTTGGCATATTCCATTGTGTCAGGGACACTTTTCAAATTGAGCTATAACAGCTGTTTGCACTCCCCAGGCTACACCTGTGTTTTTGTCTATCTCAACTAACCAGTTTCCATTGGCAAGTCTTCATGACACTTCCCTCCTCCAAGATCAGGCTCCAGAACCAGAAAAATATACGTGGAGACTGGCTGGGTATTTGTTACACCCTGACTATTTGTGGCACTCCCCGGACGGCCGCCTGGTTGCCCCAACAGTCCTTCTTCCCTATCTTGCTCGCATACACCACGGCATAGCACACGTGAGCAAAGGGGAGATGATAGAAGCTATTAAGCTTGATTGGTTTGCTCCAACTTTTTCAGCTGTGGCTCAACAATACTGTTATACCTGCCCTATTTGTCAAGCCCATAATGAGGGAAAACCTGTAAAAACAAAAAAGGCAGCACATCCCCCACCTTGGAGGCCATTTGTAAATTTACAAATAGATTTTATTCAAATGCAGAAGTGTTGTTCTTATGAATATGTTCTTGTTATTGAATGTATGTTCTCTGGATGGGTAGAAGCCTACCCATGTGCAAAAGCTGATACCATCACTGTGAGCAAAAAGTTGCTCAGAGACTTTATTCCAAGGTTTGGTATTCCTTTATCCATAAACTCTGATACAGGAACTCTTTTACTGGGCAGATAATGAAAGAACTCTGCAAAGTCCTGCAAATCAAGCAGAACTTTCATTGCCTGTACCATCCACAGGCCTCAGGCCAAGTGGAACGCCAAAATGGCATTTTAAAAAATAAACTGGCCAAAATTTGTGCTGAAACTCACTTGGAATGGCCAGATGCACTTCCCATAGCCCTTATGAGTATGAGATCTACTGTCAATCGAAAGACCGGACTTAGCCCACATGAAATAGTGATGGGAAGACCCATGAGGCTCCCTGCCTCACCACCTGTTGCCTCCCACTTTTGCAATATACATTTACTTGATGATACTATTCTTGACTACTGTATGGCACTAATGAAATGTGTTAAGGCTTTTCATTCACAGGTACAAGCAACTCTCCCCAAGGAACCAGATGAGCCATGCCATTCCATCCTGCCTGGTGACTGGGTTCATGTAAAAGTCCATCAACGGAAGTCATCACTGGAACCCCACTGGAAAGGTCCATTCCAGGTACTCTTGACAACCAACACTGCAATAAAGTGTCAAGGACTCCAAACGTAGATCCACACTTCACACACTAAGAAAACATCAGCCCCAATAGACCTAGAGTCTCCTCCATATCAACCTTGTAATCAGCCTCCACAGACTGGTAGTGAGCCCAGTGCCTGCCAACAGGAGAGCTCAAGACCAGTAGTGAGCCAAGCGCCTACTGGCAAAGAGGATTTGCCAGTACAGAGCGAAGAGGATTTGCCACTACAGAGTGAAGAAAATGTACCCCAATGACACCACTATGCCCTTCGGGAAAGGAAAAAGGCCTCTACCTAGTTCCT
>NW_005842834.1:435103-439494 GCF_000455745.1 Alligator sinensis
TAAGGAAAAACCTTCATGCCTTGTTTTGTCTGTGTGTAGATGTTAACCTCCTCCTTTCCACCGAACCAGAAGCTGATAACTGTTCCCAAAACATAGTGTTTTTTTCTAAATAAGTAAACTGCTTACGTGTGACAAATGAATGATCAACATCTTTCTGTTTCTCTCAAGGTTGCTTTGTCTGAACCCTGCATCTTTTCTCACTGTCTAAAGTATAAACACGCTTATAAATTTGTAGAGGTCAGAGTTCCTTTGAGAACTCTCCCTGTGATCACTTGTATAGCTTTAAATAAACCTAGATGGCTCTGCCAGTTCTAATACAACCACAACACGAAGTTTGATTTCTTCCACACCATGATCCACTCTGTCAAACACCTTCTCCTGGTCCAGGGATAGGAGGGCAAAAGACCGGCCCTCCCAGCGAGCTAGCTCCAGGAGGTCCCAAACCAGGTACAGGTTGTTGAAGATGGAATGCCTGGGTACCATGTACATCTGGTTGGGATGGATCACGTCAGTCAGCACAGACTGCAGGCACAGTGAGATGGCTTTCACTACCGCCTTGTAGTCCATGCAGAGGAGGGACACAGGACACCAATTCCTTAAGTCGTGGAAATCTCCCTTCTTTTGCAGGAGGGTCAGCATGGCCCTCTGGCATGACAGGAGGAGCTCCCCACTTCCCTCGGATTAGGCCCAGACCGCAGCAAGGTCCGAGCTGAAGACATCCCAGAAAGCCCGGTAGAACTCTGAGGTCAGCCTGTCAATGCCCGGAGCCTTGTTGCCAGGCATCAGGGGGAGGGCAGCCAAAAACTCAGCCAGAGTGAGAGGGGCTTCCAGCTGGTCCCAGTCACCCATGCTGACCTGCAGAAGTCCCTCCCACAGGGTCTGACATGTCTTGGCATTGGTCAGATCCAGGGAGAAGAGCTGTTCATAGAAGACCCATGCGCACTGGCGCATCTCACCTGGATCTGTGAGAGGGGTGCCGTCACCCGCCAGAAGGCAAGTGATGTACTTCTTGGCCCCCCGCCTCCTCTCCAGGGCATAGAAGTAGGAGCCATGGTCCATCTCCTGAAGGAGCTGAATGTGAGAGTGGACAAATGCACCACGGGCATGGTGATTGTCCAGAGCACGAAGCTCCTCCCACCTCTCCCGATACTCTCCACAGAGGGATGGGTTGGTGGCCAGGCACCTCAACAGCTCTAGCACTTCCTGCTTGAGCTGCTCCCGGACCGCCTCCCTCTGCCGGGTGTGCCCCCGAGTGTAGCCGTAGCAAAAAAGCCAGATACATACCTTCCCCACATCCCTCTATCTCCAAGCCAAGGGGAAAGCTGCCCGTTGCTCCCACCAGGCCAGCCAGAACTCCTGGAAAGCCTCCCTGAAGCCCACATCCTCCAGCACGCTGGCACTGAAATGCCAGTAGGCCGACCCCGGATGCCCAGGCCCCAGCGTGGCCTGAGCCCAAACAAGGTGCTGATTGCTGAAAGGGGTCAGCCAGATGCCAGAGGAGTGGGCCCAGACGAAGTGCGGCAAAGAGATATAAACCTGGTCTAACCAGGAATGGCATGCCTGCTCCTCCCCCACCCTCACATAAGTTAAAGCAGGGGATTCAGTGGGGTGACAGGCATGCCAGATGTCCACCAGGGAGTAGTCCATCAGGATCTCCCTGAGGATGCCCATGGCAGCCTGGTTCTGCTCTTTGCCCAACCAGTCTCCTACATCTAGGGTGACGTTGATGTCCCTGCCAAGGACCAGGCACTCATGAAGGTTGAGGGTGCCAATGTATGTGGTCACCTGGTAGAAGAAATCCACCAACTCTAGGTCCTTCGCAGGGGTGTACACATTCAGAAGGTTCAGGACCCGGAGGTGCAGCAGGCTGCCCGGCACCACCTCAGTGTCCTGGAGAACCTCCAGCTGCAGGCCCGGGAAGAACAGGGTGGCCACCCCAGATGAGGTGGCTGAGAGGTGAATAAAAAAGACCCTGCCTCCCCACTCCAGCCGTCAATTTGGTTCATCAGTTGAAGTTGTCAGGGTCTCCTGCAAGAATACCATGAGGTACCCCCCTCCTGAAGGAAGGAGAGCGCCCAGCACCTCCAAAGACACTTCCTGCAGCCATGAATGTTGAGGGTCACGATCTTAAACAACCTCATGCCTGGGGGGGGGGAGTAGACAGTTCAGAAGGGGCCTCACACATCTCAATGCCTGGTGTGGGGGCCCGCCGGTTCGTGTACTGCCCTCCCATACACATAGAGGGCATCTATGAACCTGCAGGCCTGCCTATAGATCCAGGTGTTGCAGCTTTTGGGCCCCTTGCCTTCCCCACCAGTGCCCTCGCAGTGGCAAGAATGCTATCAAAATCTCCTCAGCGGTCCAAGGCTAGCTGTACCTTGCTGGTAGACCGGCAGGTGTAACCACAGTCAAGAAATGCAAATAGCTCATCTCTAGGGACTGCTGGGACCGAGGTCTACAGGCTCCATGGAGCCTGCTGGTTCTCAGGCATCCTCCTCCTGTTCCTGGAGCTCAGAGGACTCTTCCAGGACCATCTGAACACCCCGGTCCACTAAGACCCTGGACTCTTGTTGGGATTGGGAGAGCTCTGCAGCCCCCTGGGATGGGGTGGGGGTAAGGGTGGGGCTCCTTCACAAAATGGTGGAGTACAACTGGAGCCCTGGGGGATCTGTGCAGGGTCCTTGAAGAGATCAGCCCATTGATTAGGGAATGCCATTGTGACCCCCTCTGGTGCGGGACTATGGGGCAGGCTGCAGGTGAGGTTTTCCTGGGAGGGGGAGGGAAGTGACCCACAAGGCACCAGGGTGGCTCTGGCATCTGCCTTGGGGTGCTGGAAAAGGGGGCCCTCCTCTCTCACAGCTCACCAGGGTTAACCCCAGGGCCTCTGTATCCCCTAGATCAGAGGGAGGAAGCTCTGCTGCCAGGCCTTCCTTTGGGCAGGCCTCAGTCTTGGTGCCCATAGTTTCAAGGGGTAGGCCTAGGTCAGCAGAATGAGGGGCTTTCCCCATGGGCTCCTGTTTGGGACTATGTAGCAGCCCCGAAACCTCCTCCATGGGGATCACCCATTTGCTCTTTCCCAGAGGTGGGGTGTCAGGCACAGCTGGGGAGGTCCCTGGGGGCTGGGCCACTCCTTTCCCTCTGTGTGGTGGTCTTGGGAAGGAGAGAGGAGTCCTCCACATCAGAGGGCTCTAGCTGTGCCCGGGTCTTCCTCTTGCCTTTGCACCCAGAGGGGACCTGCACCCACTCAGACATGGGGTGGTCCTCAGGTGGACAAGCGCCAGCAAGAGAAAGTGAGGGTTGGGGGAGGGGGGGCAGCCACAACAGGGGTATGACTAGGGTCAGGGGGGCCCTGCTCACTCTCTCCCCGTGGTTGCTGGTGCCCTCCTTGGGACTCCACTAGACTTGGTTGAGGGGCGGGGTCCCTTGAGCTCATGGGTGGGCTTGTAGTTGTGGCTGGGGTGACAGGGGGGGACTGAGGGGGGTGGGGCACCCCTTTTCCCAGTGGGACCCACAGATGCTCTCCCCTGGCCCATGGGGCATGGCACGGGAAGCACTGCAGGTCCCCTAGTGTATAGAAAATCCTCACCAGGGCCCCCTGATAAGGAATTACCAGGAACCCCTCAGCCTTCAGCTGTGCTCCCGCCACCAGCTGGATCATGACCTGGTGACGGAAAGAGCACACATGGCGGAGGACAGGATCTCAGCACCCCAGTGAAAGGGCCACCACCAGGGAGATAACTCTCCCCAGGGTTTGGAGCTGGGGGAGCAGGGCCCAATTCAGGATATAGGGAGGGATGGAGTGGAGAACCATCCTGATCCCCAGCTCTTCTAGAGGCTCGAGGGGGATGTACTTGCCCTCCACCACGAGCCCCCTCTCCACTGCCTTTTGTGCAGCGGGCTCCAAGGGAAGGAAAGAGACCCCTTTGCCATGAAAGCAAAAGGCCGCCACAATCTTGGGGGTCCCCACTACCCGAGCCAGGGCCTGCACTCAGGTCTCAAAGAGCAGGTTCTCCTGCTTGGGCAGTTGGCACTTCACCCCATGCCTGCGGGTGAGTGCCAGAAAGGGGGCCCCGCTGCCCAAGCTGGAAAGGCCGGTGGTGGAGGGTCCAGGTCCCCTGGCTTTGGGTCTCCCCGCAGCTGCCTGTGCATAGCTGCGGTTCCCCCCTGGGGAGCCATGTTGGTGGGGCCTGAGCTAGGGCCAGGGACAGGCTGAATGGGTGTGCTGGCTGGTGCAGTGCACCTGGTTCCCTCAGGCATTGGTGGTCTAGGCTTCAGGGCAGGGCCCTTGCCCTTCCCACCCCCAGCTGTGGAGGAGGCTGAAGAGGAGCCCTTCCCACTGCCCTTGCCCTTGGTGCCCGATGATGGGAGAGGGGGCTTGGGAACCCCTCAGG
>NW_005842834.1:439532-440330 GCF_000455745.1 Alligator sinensis
TTGTGCACCCCCCAAGTGTGGGGGGGGGGGGTCTGGCCAGGGGTGACCCCCTGGTCCTGTTGGCTCCCTACCTGATTTCCACCTGCCCCTACAGCAGAGGTTTCAGGCTTTTCCACCCCTGGAGGAGGTTAGTTGGACTCTGCCTCCAGGGTGGAGGCTGCAAGGGCATGCATCCCCTTGGGGGCTTGACTGGGATCCACCCCATAGTGGGGGCTGTAGGAAGCTCTATGCAGGGCGTCTCCCCCACCCGAGAAGATTGATGCCCTGCCACCGTTTCACATGAGGACAGGGAAGGCAATAAAGAAAAACAAAATATCCTGTGGGGCTGGTGAGTCTAGTAGGGGCAGGCTGGGGTTGTGGGACAGAAGGGGGATAGGGAGGAAGGGGGTTGAAGCTCACTGAGCCACAACCCACAGGAAAAAAAATTGGGAGGGCTATGCTTTGAGAATGTGGGGGTGGGGAAGGGGGAAAAAAACAAACAAACAAACACACATAATAGGGCTGGGGAAACTCCAGCTGGCTTACTCAGCTACACAACAAACACTAGGTCAGGGGCAGTGGACCACAGGACTTACCACACAAGGGCAAAAAATACACAGGGAAGGCTGCTGAGGCAGGTGTAAAAGATGTTTGGAGCAGTGGAGGGGCTTTGTTTCTGGAAGATCTGTCCAGAAGCCCCTCAGGCCTCCAGCTGGTCACTCAGCAGCAGAGCAGTTGGCAGGAAGACAAATCGGGATCAGATGTAGTGAGGTAGCTGTGGGGGAGGGTAGGAGCAGTCAGTCAATTAGGAAGTGATCC
>NW_005842834.1:440404-445146 GCF_000455745.1 Alligator sinensis
ACAAGGGCAGCAGCAGCAACAGCAGTAATGGCAGAAACCATCCAGTTCAGCCACTCAGGGTGTGCTTCTGGTGAAAGTGGAGGTGAAGGCAGGGTGGCTTGCCAAGGCAGCTGGAGCAGGCAAGGTTCCTTTAGGTTCTGACAGTGATGGTGGAGGAGGGGTCCACAGGCAGCACAGGCTCCCTCCCCAGGCTGTCCCCCAACTGTGCCTTGGCAGTGGGCTAGGCAGCAGACTAGAATAGGGGTGCAGAAGCTGGGGTGTGGTGCAGTGCAGTAGGTCCCTCCCTGAGTGGGTAGCAGCATGCAGCAGAGGACCCTCCCCCCAGGGGGGAGGGCAGCAACAGCAACAGCAGCAGCAGGGGCCAAGGCAGGAAGGGGTGTGGCCAACTTACTGCAAAAGCTCTGAAACCAAGCCAGCAGCTAATGGTAGCCAGAGGCAAGAAAGGGCCTGGCCATCTTCTCCCCAGAAGCTCCTGAGACCAAGCTTGCAGCAACCAGCCACAGCAGCAGCAGCCTGGGACAGGAAGGGGCATGGCCAACTTCCTCCCAGAGGCTCCTCCCCCAGAAACTCCTGAGAGTGAGTAGCCCTGAGCTGCTTGCTAGGGAAGCTTTTTGTATGAATGGGGCAAGGACAGGGCAGCTTTTTATACTGCTGGGGACAGCACAGGTGCTGGCCCCAGGCTTTAGCTCCCCCTGGCTGCAGATCCAGGAGAAGCCAGGCAGGGTTATTTTGCCCCAAGTGGCACAATTTGCTCCACAACAAAGTGCATGTCCGAGCATGTGCACTGAAGCAAAAAGCCCTGGCTCAAATTTGCACCGCTTCTATTTGAGCTGTTGCAAGCACGTGTGTTTGCATGTGTGGACATGCCCTTAGAATTAGAAAGTTCTTCCTAATATCCAACCTATATCTCCTCTGTTGTGATGTTAACCATTACTTCTGTTCCTTCCCCTGTGGATAAAGAATAGTCAATTCCTTTTTTAACAATAATTGCTATACTTAATGACTGTCTGTTACAAAATCCTCTCAGTCTTCCCAGTTCTTCCACTCTTTCTTGTATGTCTTGTTTTCTAGATCGCTAGTAATTTTTGTTGCTCTCTTCTGGACTCACTCCAATTTTTCTATGTCTTTCTGGAAGCACAGTGGCAAAAACCGGACACAGTTCTCCAGGGAAAAATGCACCAATGCTGAACAGAGCACTTCCTAAGACTTTCAATCAACATCCTTGCTAATACATCCTGATATGCTATTCACTTTTCTTGCAACATTACCACACTGTTGAACTACTGGTATATTTATCTTGAAATCCTCCAGAATCCTTGGATGCTTCTGCAATACTGCAACCTAGCCACTTGTTCCCAAATGTATATTTGTGCATCTCACTGTTCCATCTAAAATGCAATGCAAAAGTAATTTTGACTTTTATAAAACCTGTCCTCCATGGGTTGTGCTATTCCACCCAGCCTGGTGCCACCTGCAAAGTTGCTAAGCATGCACTTAGTTTCTTTAGCCAAGTCATTAATGAAGCCATTGAACAGAACCAGACCTAGGACAAACCCTGGGGGGCCCAATTCATGCCTCTTTCATTAGACACTGAGCCAATGGTGACTGCTCTTTGAGCAACATTATTTAACCAATTAAACATCTACATTATCGTAGTTCAATTTCAGACATTTGAAACTGGTTAAAGATAAACCTGATTGAATGTAGTAGTATCAGACTTAACTAATTTGGGTCAAACTGGTTTATGAAACTTCTGTCCCAGATCCCTTCCTGGTTCAAGTTAAATCACAGTTCCCCAGCATCCCAGCATGCTTTCCAGCCCTGGGTTGTGCTGTGCTGTCTACCCCTCCCCAAGGCAAACCCCGACTGGGGTCTGGAGCCAGGGAGGGGTGTTAAGCTTCCCTTCCCTCAAGCACAGAGCTACCCTGCCCTGCTAAAAACTTACTGCTGGCTGCTACTGTGGACTACAAATTCCAGAGGCACCTGGAAGTAGGAAGAAGAAGTTATGAGCAACCCTGCAGAGTCCTGGTGCTTTTCTTGTGGACTGCAAATCCCAGAGACCTTGAGGGCAGCAGGAAGAGGAAGGGAATGCTGCACAAATGGATAGTTTCGTGCCCCTGGAGGCATGCCCAATTTACCTCAAGGAGAGAGTTACACACAGGGTGGATCCGTCCTGAGTTTATTGTTTGCGCAAACAAGTCGACAGAGGAGCTGATGCTCAAAGCAGAGTTGACCCCCAGTTTTACTCGAGGTTACACTTTTATAGCTTACATAAACATAGGGTTACAGCGTGTTATACATCTATTGGCAGTAATACAATTTCCTTGTTGTTATGTTTTGTTTCATAGGCTGAGCTTAACTTGCTATTGGTTAGTATCTCTTATCAAGTTTAGTGCATGCGTAGTCCAAAAGCAGAACTGCGGCAAAAAGTCCTGTCGCATGCGCATAAGAAAAGAGGAACTGCGGCAAAGTTAGTGTCTTTTAGTAACCTCGTATCTTGGCGTAACTTCAGGGCATTTGGTAAGTATAGTTGTAAAATGCAGAGCAAGCAAAAAGAGAAAGAAGCAGCCCACAACCCAGTCGTTAGGCCTCATGCAGCTTACACAAGGGATCATGAGGTGTTTACACAGTTGTTGCTCAAGTATTATTACAAAATCTTGGAATTTAGATTATAACCTATTTTTACCACAACTCCCCCCTCAAGATGCTTTCTAACTCTATTTTTAATAGTTGTCAGCGATGGCTAGCTTTTGGTAATGCACAAGCATTTCGTGGTTGACGACTGACTGAACAGTTCGTTTTAAGAGGGCCATAATACAGGGTATCATACAGGGAAGAAAACAAAGTGTTGACATTAATAGGCAGAAGGCTATCAACACACCCCTTAACCATCCAGGCTGGGGAAGCAGGGATGTAAACCAATTGAAATTCCACCCGTTCCATGTTTGGACCGGGACATGTGCTACCTTTTCCATGTTATTTGCTAAAGTTTTTATCAATTCACCATTATCATTAATTTCAACGCAACAATTGGACAAATTTAACTTCTTACACACCCTACCTTTACTAGCAAGTAAGTAGTTAAGAGCTAAACGGTTTTGCAGTACCGTAGTGCGTAGCTGGGTTAACTGGTTTCCGATTAGACGCAGGGCTGCGGCAGTTTTGTTGGTAACTATTTCTACTACAGCCTGAAGCCTAATAATGCGGTTGGTTAGGTATGTGGGTTCTCTGCCAACCACGTTTGGTTCCCAGGTTGCTGGGTCATAATACTGAATGATTCTTTCTGCTGGCCATTCATCGTTACCCCATCTTTGGCTTCCTCCTGTGGCTATCTTCTCGAGGAAGTTATCAGTGCTGCGTTTAGCGCGATAAGTGTTGGGTTGTGTTGTTTGAGCGCTAGGAGGTGTGGGCTGGGTTATCCAAACACCAGGAATCAACGCTCCTAGATAACAGGTCCCAGTTCAGTTCAGGGGAAGCTTCCTATATGCCCATCGCCCACAGATTCACCAGAGTTCACAGACTTTAGTTGTAATGGTGGCCCGGGATTTCATTAATTTTAAGGTCAACGAGTTCCTTCTTGTGGTCCCACTTACCATGGTGCCATTTTGATTGTGGGTGCAATTTTGGCCCCAAACTGAAATTTGCTCCTTACCCAATAGACAGCCGCAATGTTCAAACGTATCATATGAGGCGCTTGCACATGTTCAGGCGCCCGCTCGAGGGGCAACCTCCTTAGAAATCCATGTTTCCTGGCACCTTGACTGTTTTACTCTAAACCCTCCTCCCTGTTGGGATACACAAATAGAGCCTTTAATTCTTGCCACCATAAGCCTCCCGGAACCAGTATATCGTAAAGAGAAATTAAAGTTATGATTAAAGCCCCAATCCGAGATTATACCCGTTCTATTGAGGGGAATAGGCAAGAAAGGGACTCCCTCATCACTAGAAACAGGGGTAAGCGCACACAAAAGGCAACTATGACTAGTCAATGCCCGGGCAGAGTTTTTGAGAAGGGCTACCCAGGAATTTCCCACCCATGGGTTCGCAGGTGGTCCTTTAGGTCCCCAAACAGCAGTAGGTGAGGGGCTACTAACAGTTGTGGGCACAGTTCGCCATTTAGGAGGTTGAAGGCTTGAGGGTCGAGCCTTAAGGATTGCCGACCAGAGTTCTGGCTTCGGCTCTACGCATCTTACCAATTTATCTTTGCCATCATTGAATGCAAATGCCACTATTATTTCTCGGCGAGAACAGCATGAGGAGATGGGAAATAGGCGTGAGACATTGCATACTTAACGTTTTCATAGGTGGCCATTGTGAGGTTTTCACGCATGTTTAAAGTACATCTACAACAGTCTGGGGTTGATTTCCCAAAAAGGGACAAGAGTTCCAGCAAATAGATTAAGGTTCACATTTTTGCAAGCGTAGCTTTAGGTTTCCTACTGACTCACTTGTCCACTTGTCGGCTTTTTGTTCACGGGTGTTATCAGCTTCCGGAGTGATCACACCCTGGGAATTGGTGTTCTCCGGATGAAAAGGTTTTACCCTTGAACAGTGGGTCCACTTATCACTGTTCGATAGGCGCACAGCTGTGTGGGTAGTCAGCAGCACCTGGTGAGGTCCTTCCCACTTTTCTGCAAGAGGATCCTTTCTCCACTTCTGTACCAGGACTTGGTCACCCGGTTTGAAGTTGTGGATTGGTGTATCAAGCGGAAGGCTCTTGAAGGATGCAGCAAACCTGTGTA
>NW_005842834.1:445276-453970 GCF_000455745.1 Alligator sinensis
GTTCTATTCATGCGCTCCACCTGGCCTGAACTCTGGGGACTCCATGGAGCATGGAGTTTCCATTTGATATTTAAAGCTTTGGACACTTCCTGTACTACTTTCCCCACGAAATGGCTGCCTTGATTTGACTCAATAGACTCAGGCAACAGAAATCTGGGTATTATCTCGTGAAGTAGCACCCGTACCACTGTGGATGCAGTAGCTGTTCTTGTGGGGTACGCTTCCACCCATCCAGTTAACTGGTCAACTAGTACCAACAGGTAATGGTATTGTCCAGACCTAGGAAGTTCAGCGAAGTCAATCTGCCAAGCTTGTCCAGGATATTGGGCCCACGGCCTCCCTCCCATGGGGGCTGGTGGTTTGGCGGACTTTGGATTCACCTTTTGGCAGGTTGGGCACTGAGAGACCACTCTCTGGGCATCCAAATAAAGGCCTGGGGCCACCATTTGACGGGTCAACAAGTTTTCCATTGCGGTGCCTCCCATGTGAGTGGAGGAATGCAGCCGGTGGAGTATCTCCCCCAATAAGCCTCGAGGTATTAACACTTTCCCTCCAGGCACAATCCACCATCCCTGGGGATTCTTACTAGCCTTAAGCTCGGCGGCTAGCTTATCTGATTCTGGGCCGTACTTTACCCTGCAATCTTCTAAGTAAGAGGGCACTTCATGGGCTGAGCCTTGAAATACTGCCTCTCCTCCCATCTGTGCTGCTTCTTTGGCTGCTACGTTAGCCTTCGCATTTCCCTTCCTTTGGCGTTCGTCCGCAGCCTTGCCATGGGCCTTTACATGTATTACGGCCACCTCTTTTGGTAGCCGAAGGGCTTCCAATAGCTTTATAATTTGTGGCCCATTTGCAATCTTTTGTTCAGAGGCCGTGATGAACCCACGCTCTTTCCACAATAGCCCGTGGGCATGAACAGTGGCAAAAGCATATCGGGAATCTGTAAAAATGTTCACCCTCTTGTCTTTTCCCAATTCTAGTGCACAGGTCAGAGCAGTAAGCTCCGCTGCCTGCGCTGACCATGTTGCAGGGAGTTTTTCTTTCCACACAGTTTCAGTCAAAGTTACCACAGCACACCCCGTAGACCGCATGCCAAGTATCACACTGCTCGAACCATCTACGAAGAATTCCTCCTCTGGGTCCTTAATTGGGTCATCTGTTAAATCAGGGTGAATTAATACTGTTTGTGTTAACACCTCCAAGCAGTCATGATTCGGAGGTCCTGGTTCGGGCAGTAGGGTTGCTGGATTCAAAGCGGTAGTGTGCTTGAAGGTAAGGCCTGGATTAGATAAGAGAAAGATTTCATATCTGGATTGTCTGGAGGGATTCAAAAACTTCCCTCCCTCTCCTCCGAGGATCTGGGGAACCCCATGTGGTGTGTGTATTTCCATATCAGCTCCCATAACAATCTTTTGAGCCTCCTCCACAAGGGTAGCAGTGGCGGCGACAGCCCTCAAGCATGCAGGCCACCCCTTCACCACCGGGTCTAGGACCTTGGAGTAGTATCCCACGGGCTTTCAAGTGGGACCTACTGGTTGAGTTAGGACCCCTGAGGCCACCCCCTTATTCTCATGCATATATAATTTATAGGGCTTGCGCCCATTTGGAATCATCAACGCCGGGGGCTGCAAGAGGGCAGCTTTCAGTAACTCAAATGCATGTTGATTTTCCTTAGTTCATTTCCAAGTTGCAAGACCCTCCTTGGTGAGGGACTCATATAAGGGTTCGGCTTTTCCCCCATAGTCAGGAATCCATAGTCTACAAAACCCGGTTAGGCCCAAAAAGGCTCGCAGTTCTTTGGGGTTTTTGGGGATGGGCATATCTTGTATTGCTTGGATTCGATCCTTACTCAGAGCCCTAACCCCCTTCTCAATCTCATAAAAAAGGTGACTTTCGGTTGGCAAATCTGAGCCTTTTCCCGTGACACCTTATACCCTTTTTTTCCCAGGGTATTCAGCAAGGATTCTGTCGCCCTTTTTCCCGTCTGTCTATCCGGACTTGCTATCAATAAATCATCAACAAACATATCAACATATTGCAACAGCGCTACCTCAGGGTGTCTCTCTTTCCAATGCTCCAGGTCTTTTTGCAATGCCATCCCAAAGATATGGGGGGATGAGACAAATCCCTGGGGCAACACAGTCCATAACAATTGAGTTTTATGATACGTGTCTGGGTTTTTCCATTCAAAAGCAAACAATTTCTGACTATCTTCGTGTAGCGGGATAGAGAAGAAAGCATCTTTTAAATCTAGCACAGAAAACACCTTGGCATCTGCTGGAACTTGGGTTAGAATGGTGTGGGGGTTTGGAACCATGGGATGGTTTACTAAAATCTTCTTATTTACTGCTCTCAAATCTTGTACTAGCCTGAAGGAGGCGCCATCCGCTTTGGGCACTCCCAAGATCGGGGTGTTAAAGGGGGATGATCCCTTTATTAGCCATCCATACCGTTTAAATTTTTCAATCAGCGGTTTCAAACCGACCCGAGTGGCCTTCTTCAGAGGATATTGCTTCACACACACAGGACCCTCCCCTTCCTTCAGGGGGATTTTGACTGGATTTACGTGCTTCGCCCGGACAGGAGTCCCATCTGCCCACACACGTGAATCGACATTTTCTAAAATCTCAACTTCTTTGGCTTTTGGATCCGCCTTGGCTGTTCGAAGGGCCATTTGGTAATTTGAGCCCTGTTTTACTGGCAGGTGGGGTACAATTTGATCTTCACGGAAGAAGATTTCAGCTTGCAATTTGGTTAGCAAATCCCGTCCCAAGAGGGCCACTGGACAGGCAGGGGAGACTACGAAAGCATGTTCCAACATATTATTTCCAATCTTTGTGAGGAGGGGCTTACACACAGGCAATCTGGTTCGTCTTCCTTCTATTCCTTCTACAGTCACATGCTTTCCACTTTCTTTGGCTAAAGGAGGTTTTACGGCTATCATTGAAAAGGTGGCCCCAGTATCTACCAGTGCCTCATAGTTTCTGCCACCAACCCTTATCTGTACCATGGGATCCTTCCGGGCGTTTGCCCGCAGGGCGGTGGCCTTGAATCCCGGTCCCCTTCAGCTAGAATCTTCCCCCGAGGATTCCGCTCGCATCTGGCAGTCCCCTGGTTGGGTTTCCCTCTTCTTGTCCCTTAGTTTAGGACAATCCCTTTTCCAATGTTCTTTTTCCCGACAATATGCACATTCATCAGGCTTCGGTTTATTCTTCCCTTTCTTCTGCCCCTCCTCAGGTTGCTCCTTCCGACCCCTGCCAAGGTTTGCGCCTCTGCCCACGGCAGCTGCCAGCATTGCCATTTGCCTCTGCCCATGCTTTTCCTCCTTCTTTTCTGCTACCTGATCCCGATTTCCATAAACTTTATATGAAATTTCTACGAGCTCCGAAAGGGGTTTCCCTGGTCCCCCTTTAACCTTTTGTAACTTCTTTCTTATGTCTGGGGCTGCTTGCCCAATAAACAGCCTGTTTATAAACAGCATGTTCACCATGCGATGATTTTCTTTGGCCTCAGGGTTTATATTACTGAATTTCTTAAAGGCATCATACAACCGCTCCAAAAAACCCGAGGGAGATTCATCCTTTCCCTGACGGACTTCGCATAATTTGGAGAGGTTAGTTACTCGTGGTACTGCTTTGCCCAGAGCTTCCACTATGATTCCTAGATACCCCCTGTTGTGCTCTCTTCCCTCCGGTGAACTGTTGTCCCAATCGGGATTCTCAATGGGGCATGCTTCCCGTATATCTCCTCCCGGTGCACGTTCCTCGGCTATTTTGTCTGCCGCTCCCTGTACCAGTCGCCTTTCTTCAGAAGTTAAAAGGGTATGTAACATCATCTGAACATCAGCCCAGGTGGGGTGATGAGTTTGCCCTATCAACTGAAACAAATTTTGCATTTTCTTGGGGTCCTTCCTAAAAGACGGGTTTTGATTTTTCCAATTAAATAAGTCCGATGTGTGGAAGGGCACATAGACAAAGGTGGGTTCATCTCTTTGACCTGCCACTTGTTTCATCGGACACTGGTATTGGGCAAACTGATTACGGGAGCTATGAATGGGTCGGGTTGGTGGTGGTGGTGGTAGTGGTGGTGGTGGTGCCAGTGCCCACCCATCAGGTTCACGACACCAATGTGGGGGCCCGCAGTCCGATAGCCAAGGATGATCCAGATCGTGATCCGGATCAAGATTCTGGGAATCGTTTTTCCCTTTGTACTCATAAATCGGGGGGGCTGTTGCCAGGAGGCCCTTTGAACTCCCTTCCTTCCCTCTCGCGGTGTCCGAGTTGATTTGGGATGACGCTGAGGAACTTCCTGGACCTCCCCCTCCCGAAGTACTAGAACTTGCTAGGGATGATGCTGTAGAACTCTCCGGGCTGCTGGGGCTAATTTGGGATGAACTTTCCGAGCTTTCCCTTTCCAAAACGTTGGTGCTGGCCGGAGACTGTGCTCTATTCCTATGCCTTAGTCCCTGAGTCAGATCTCCCTCACTACCAGAATCGAGAAGAACTTGGGGCTTTTTCCCAGTGTTTTTTACTAGTAGCATCTTGCACATTTTTCCTTTACACATCCGAATCCATGGGGGAGTAGGGTTCATTATAGCGCTTATCCAACAATCTATATACGGATATTGATCCCAGTGACCATCCCTTGTTATCACATTTAACACTTCATTAGCCAACTTCACATTGAAAGAACCGACATATGGCCATCCCACCTCAAACGTTGTTCACTCTAACTGACAAAATTTAATCAAGTCATTTTTTGTCATCTCTATTCCATAATCTCCCTTAAACTTACTAAAGTTTCTTAGCATGCATTCTAATGGGGTCACAGAGTTTTCTTCTCGGGAGCTACCCGAACCCATTGTGTCAACCAATTATACAAACACACTCAGATCCCTGTCCGCTGGGTCACAAGGTTCCAGCTGAGCCCCCTTGCTTTCGACTCTACCTAGTTAGGCAGAATCAGGGCGGCTAGACTCAGCCTTAGTCTCAGACTTGGTCAGCGGCTCATTGTTCTAAGGGTCCCCGGTCCTACCGTCCAGACCTAGATGCTGAACGCCAAAGTTAATACCTGAGTTGACAAAGATTCTCAAGTACCCCGAAGGACCCACCTAAATGACACAAGGAAAATGAATACTCACTCCGCCGAACCCCTGGCGCCGTCTCTTCGGACCCACTTAGCCTGGGTGACTCATTCAAAGGAGAGCCTTTAACCTTCCGGGTGCCCCGACTCACGTACCCAGGGACCATGACAGACTCCAAAAGCGGTCTGGTGGCGCCACTTCACGGACCCCTTCGCCGTTCTTGTCGTCCGGCCCCGAAGTGGTCCAAGAGCATCTCCTGGCTGGCTCGCCAAATTGTTGCACAAATGGCTAGTTTCGTGCCCCTGGAGGCATGCCCAATTTACCTCAAGGAGAGAGTTACACACAGGGTGGGTCCGTCCTGAGTTTATTGTTTGCGCAAACAAGTCGACAGAGGAGCTGATGCTCAAAGCAGAGTTGACCCCCAGTTTTACTCGAGGTTACACTTTTATAGCTTACATAAACATAGGGTTACAGCGTGTCATACATCTATTGGCAGTAATACAATTTCCTTGTTGTTACGTTTTGTTTCATAGGCTGAGCTTAACTTGCTATTGGTTAGTATCTCTTATCAAGTTTAGTGCATGCGTAGTCCAAAAGCAAAACTGCGGCAAAAAGTCCTGTCGCATGCGCATAAGAAAAGAGGAACTGCGGCAAGGTTAGTGTCTTTTAGTAACCTCGTATCTTGGCGTAACTTCAGGGCATTTGGTAAGTATAGTTGTAAAATGCAGAGCAAGCAAAAAGAGAAAGAAGCAGCCCACAACCCAGTCGTTAGGCCTCATGCAGCTTACACAAGGGATCATGAGGTGTTTACACAGTTGTTGCTCAAGTATTATTACAAAATCTTGGAATTTAGATTATAACCTATTTTTACCACAGGAACACAGCCTATGCTGGCTACATGACAGACAGCCATGCTCTAGTGCTTTCTGGCTTCTGGCCTGAGCCACTGTAGGTATGTGGCTGTATTTCCAGAATCAAAAGTAAATATGCGTCCTGTTTTTTCTCTGTTAATCTCTGCAGCCTCGACTAGCCTGCAAAGACTGAAGCGATTCAGCCTCAGGCTTTTTGACTGTCTGAACTTACCTCGCTGTTTTCCTCCCATCCACAAAGTCTGTCACTTTGTTATAGAAGGAAACAAGGTTAGTTAAGCATGACTTAAATATCCATGTTAACTATTCTGTATTAATGTGGTATCCTCTAAGACAGGGTTGTCAGATATATAGCACATGCTCTATATTGGGCCTGCAGAACTGCTGTATCCAGCCTGCCTGGCTACCAGCAGACAACTGGAATTTGAGGTGTGTGGTGGCACACCTTTGGAGCTTAAACAGGCTGTGGAGCAGCTGGCAGGTGCAGTTAGGCCCAGTTAGGTGGTCACATGACCACAAAGGGGCCATTGGATTGGAGGAGGATTGGACAGTTTCAGTATAAGCCCAGGCCCTATGAGCAGAGCCAGAAGTTATGTCTAGGGAGTCAGAGGAACAACATCACTCAGCCTATAGATTACAGCTTCCAGAACATCTGGAGGTTAGGGTAGGAGCTCTGGGAATGGAGAAGGTTCCTGGTTCTGGGTAAGACCTGAAACTGCACCCTGCTGGGGTTGGATGGTGTTGTGGGGCTCCAGGAAATGATGGTGTGGAGGGCAGTCTCCAGGAAATGCCACACCTGGGCCTCCCCAGTGAAAGGTGAGGATGGGGCACTGGAAAGCCTCAGCCCCTGCTGCCTTGTGGGTACCCTGTGGAGGGGAAAGGCTAGGGGAGTACACCCCAAAAGAAAAGCAAAGAGTCTAGGCCCATACAGTGGGGCCTGAGGCAGGGTCCAGGCCCATAGAGTAGGGCCTGAGGCCCAAGAGGCATAAGGCCCAGAGGCCCCCATGAAGGGGGCAGAGTTGTGCTCCCAGTGAGGGGGGAAGAGAGGCCAAGGTATGTCTGAGGACACCTGAGGCAAAAGGTAGGCTAGAGGCTGTGTGTTGCCCAGCTAAGGGGCCAGGACATTTGAAAGTGATTTTGAGATGCCATCTGGGACATGGTATTGGGATGGTTTGGAGTTGTGTATTATGCACTTGGCATCGGGGCATTAAATGGGCAGCCTTCCGTCTATGAACAACTTTTTAGTTCCAACAAAGTTATGGCAGGTGGGTCAGGTGGGTGGACTACCCTAGACAGGTGGGTGGGCCAATGTTCTGACAGGCCTCATGACAGCCCCCTGTCACAAGGGGAATAGCCACGGAGAAATGGCCTGCAGCAGAATCCAGGGCCCTTGTGCCCTGGTGAACATGATGATTGGGAGCATGAGGGTAAACAAAGACTGATACAACCCCAGTTGCCCTCCAGCCCCTTCACCTGTCACCACCACTGTGGCCCACTTCCTTGACCACTGGCCTTGTCACCTACTGCCAGAGCCAGAGCTTTTGCTACATCCCTTAGGCTGGAATCACTCTGTGCTGTGGATTGGATCCAGCCTGTAAGAAGCCCTACAGCCCAGATCTGGCTCAGTACACAAGTTGAGTTTAACACCTTTGCTCTAAGAAATTAGAAATTGATCATTTGATGATGTGCTGCAGTATCTTTCCAGGTAGCAAGGTCAAACTGACCAATTGGTAATTCCCTGGATTTACATTTCCTTTTTAAAAATGGACACCGTATTTCCCTTTTGTAATCTTCTGGAATCCCCCCTGATATCTTTGAGAATTTATGGGCAGCAGGCAATGGCTCTGCAAATGACTCAGCTAATTTCTTGAGTACTCTAATACGAATCTTGTATTCTCCTTGCTAAATCACCAACAAATGATATCTACATCTAGCCCTTTTGGAAGATTAGGAGTTTCCTGAGGTCAAAAAAAGAAACATGCGATAGTGAAAGGACAGTGGGTCATGACCAGGGATCCTGGTTTTCGCTAACTAAAAATTGCAAATTCTCTGATTTAAAAACCCAAAATCCATGATAAAAATTAAAGGCTCCCTATAGCCCCTCCCAGTGCTGCTGCTGCCCCGCACTCCCCCCCCCCAGCCCCAACAGCCCTCCTGATGCCCCTTGCAACAGCCCCCCTGACCCACAGACATGGACACTGACACCCACCCCAGCAGGTAAGTGTGTGTGGGGAGAAGAGGCGGGGCAGGGCGGGGGAAAGGGAAGGTGCTGGGGGAGTAGCTCAAGAAGTGGGGGAGTGTGCCCACTCCCAGGAGCAGGGCCGGGGGTGAGGGCAGGGGTGCCACTCTGTGGGCCACACACATGCTGGCCGGCCTGACAGGAGGTTCGCACATGGAGGCTAGCACTGCACCGTGAGCTACCATCCCGTGACCATCTGAATGGCTTTGTGGGCAAGTGGTGCAGGGTGCGGCAGCAGCAGTGCGGTGGCAACCACCGTGTGCAGGCCACATATGTGCCGCCCGGCCGGAGGCTGAAACTGGGGGCTTGCATTCAGTGGCATGCCTCGCAACCAGCTGCATGGCTCTACGGTGGTTTCTGCATGCAGGGTGGGGGGGCTTTGCGGGCAAGCACTGCCACTGCTGAGCCATGCCCTTCGCCCCTAGATCCTAGAGGTAAGTGGGGCTTGGGGGCTGGGGAGCAGGGCTGGGGAAGATGGTTTGGGGGGGGGGGGAGGGGGGGGG
>NW_005842834.1:454729-467501 GCF_000455745.1 Alligator sinensis
CGGGGGGGCAGGGGGGCAGCCTGCACATGGCAGGCACCATAAAACTGCGCCCCACGTCGCTTGCCTGTGAAGCCCCCCACAGAGGGGCACCCCTGCCCTCACCCCCTGGCCCTGCTCCCAGCTGTGATGTGCTGCCTAGGGCTGGCAGCAACCCCTGATCCCTCAGCCCCCAAAACCATCTTCCCCCAGCCCTGCCCCTAGCTCCACTTACCTCCTATGCTCCAGGGGCGAAGGGCGAGTGTGAGCCTGAGCCCGGCCTTGGCTGCCTCGGAGGCTCAGGTCCCGCCCCACCCCCCCTTCCCCTTCTGGCCAGGGCTGGAGGTTTCTTGCCATTTTTGCAATTGGCTCCTGCAGTCTGGATCTGTACCAGCCTGCAAGAGCTCTTTGCAAAAACAGCAAATCCACGGATTTCTCTGCTAAAAAGAGAAATCCACATTTTCTCTTATTTAAAAACAGGGAATCTATGGTTTTCTCCATTTTTCTGTGGGAAATGGAAAACCCAGATCTCTGGTTATACACCTGACATTTCAGCTTGGTCATAATGGTCATATGTGATGGAGAGTTTCAGCCTAAGGCCTATAATTTGCAAATACAACTGAAGGTATTACTGTGTGCTGGAGTTTCAAAACAGTAGTCTACAACTGATGAAGAAAAACATGTCTGAGTTCTTCATGGAAGGAAAAACAGAAATTCCTATGAAAGCTCCATTAAATATTAATTATAGTCATGAATAAAATATTTACCCTTCCTAGACCAGTCCATAATTACATCAAACAGTGGTTCTTCAGTTCCATGCAACTTGGTATCATCTGCAAATGTGCTAAGTGTGCACTCAATCCCCTTTTCCAAATTATTAATGAAGGTATAAAACAATAATTGACCCAGGACAAACCCCTGAGGAGCCTCATTCAACATCTCCTCCCTAATAGACATTGAGCCACTGATGACTACCCTTTGAGCATGATGATTCACCAGATATCTGCCTTACAATACTTTCATTTAAATTACATCCCTTTAGCTTACTAATGGGTATGTCTACACAAGATGCTGACTGCACAGTAGCGTTGCATGACAAAAACCATACCAAGACACTACTGCACAGTAGTATTAGGCTTCTGTGCAGTAGCATCACTTAAAAAATGTTTGCTGGTGCTACTGCCTAGTTAACTCCAGTTACAGCACATTTATTTAGTACTTGCTTATACAAGTACTAAATAAATGTGCAGTAGCCACTGCATAGTAACAACTCTTGTAAACGCATCCAATGAGAATGTAGTGGGAAACAATATCAAAAGCCTTGCTAAAATCAAGGAATACCACATCTACTCCTTTCCCCCCACACCTTCTCCAGAACTCATCATTTTTTTCATAGAAATAAATTAGGTTGGTCAGGCATGATATTGATGGATTCATGTTGACTGTTCCTGATCACCTTGATGTATTATTCTCAAGGAGCTGCTATTTTTAATATGTACTCACTCAGTAACAAAGGTTACCAGACACCAAGAAGAAACTTTACATACTAACGGGTTCTAATATCAGGAGCAAATCAAGAGGGGGCACAGTGGTGCAGCTGCAACCCCACCCACACCCCCCTTTGATTTCTGCTCTACTATACAGCTGTGCTGAGGGAGCATAAATGCCCAGCAAAGCATGGGAGGGAGAGAGATGGAAAAGGAGAGAGCCAGTAAAAGAGAACCTAGGGATTAGCCAGGCAGAGACATTTAAAAGGGATACAGTAGTGATTTTCAACCCTCAGCATGGGGTTCCCTCTCCCAGTCTGTATCTGAGAGAGCAAGCAAGACCCCTACTGCCAAAACCACTTCTCCAGGGATCTCTTCATGATCCAGGATGAAAAGCTTAGTTTTGTGTCTGTGTGTCCCCTGCCCACCCAAAGAAGAGCAGAGTAGCTAGCGTAAGGGCTGCTGGAGAGTGAAGGACATAAGCACAGCTCTTGCTCCTCCCTGGGTACCCAGGGCTTCCCCTTTCCATCCACTGTCAGCCCCTGCGCTGGGCTCTCTGAGCACCTTGCTTTGTTGAGGGTGGGCAGGGGATGTGCAGACACAAAGCTACACTCTTCAGCCTGGCTCATCCCTCTGCTTCTTGCAGGTTCCCAGAACTGATTGGAGGGGCCATAGTGAATGAGTCCCAGGAGGATCAGCTGTGACAGTAGAGACTATGCCTGCTCCCCCAGGTACAGATGAGGGGCTGGGAAGTGATCTATTTCTCGAGCCTCATGTGTTCTGTGCCCGCCCCCCAAAAAAACAAAAAACCTCTGCTCCTCCAGCCCCTCAGTACCTCCCATGTGCCATGTGTGTGCCACTTGGCATGTGGTCTGTGCCAGCCAGGTGTCTCTGAATGCTATCTGTTTGGCACCAGGCCTGGAGTTCAGCTAGGACTGCCCTGGGGATAAATAAAGCCAGATATTACCTCCCTGGTTCCCAGTCTTCAGCAGTGACCTGGACCCAGGTAGGTCCAGGTGCTGCACTGGGAGCAAATAGGCACAGGGCCATGTAGAGCCAGGGGAGCAGCCTGAGGGGACTACTATTATATTTATATTATAGCTTATGTTATATCAGATTATGAGATAGTGATACAATTAATATCACATTAAATGATAAATGGTTATATTATATAGTATTAATATTATATTTGTTTTTGAGATGGAAAGTAGTATATAGGGCACACATCCCATCAGCTTGACAAGCCCTTACCCCTGCCACCATCTTGGAACTGGCCGCCATCTTGGAATGGGAAGTATGCCCCTGTTCCCTTTAAATGGTATGTGACATCATAAGTCCATCCCTTTTCCCCTTATACAGTGTGTAACATCAGGAACCCCAACTCCCTTGTCACATGGTGCATATCAGAAACCTTGTTCCCCAGGCTGCCATTTTGGTGGCTATTTTGACCACTATGTTGGTCCCAGAATTTCATGCCTCTGTCACATGGTGTGTGATGCAACCTGTCACATGACCTGTAACATCAGAAGAGTTACCCATTAGGTGCCCAAACCCTCCCCTCATGCTGCACAGCCGTCCCTAGACCATATGGCACAGGTACAACATTATTAGGCAGCATGGGGTTGTGACCCCACTAACAACCCATCCCACCACCCTTGACCAGTCAGTGGTGGGTTTCAGAGGCCTTGAACCTCCCCAAGAATGGCACCAAATCAACCAGAGTGAGTAGAGAATTGGGTCTAGGCTGGAAGCCCCCAATATATCTTGTTTTCCAAAGCAGCCCACATGTTTTTCTGAGACCGCACTGAGGCAGACAGAAGCAGATATGGATTCTTACACCATGCTGGTTAGACCCCTCATCTTTGCTTCATCACCAAGACTTGTCAGACACCTGCAAAGGAAGCATTACTATAGTGTAGTTCTGATGAGGAGACTAAAGAGAGCAGCCCCCTAGCACCAAGACTTCCTGAGACACCTGAACCTGGTCAGGAAGCCCATGCAAGCTTGCAACAGGCCTGTGAACCAGAGACCCAGACTCCTGGAGCAGACATTGAGAATTCAGGAGAAGAGGGGTGCCTTGTGCTGGACCCTGAGTGGGCAGAAGATGTCAACAAGGGATCAGAGACACTGGTAAAAGGCTTGAAGCATGTCTATGGGGGAGGGGCACTTAGGGTTTGGTGGGGAAGAGGGGGTTTGAGACCATGGCAGGGTAGGAATTAGATAAAGATTAAACAGTGACCAACTAAGGTTTGGGGTTTTTTTTATTTCAATCCCTTCTGCAGTTAGATGAAACCTTTGTAATGACCCCAGAAAGCCCACACACCTGTAAACTTGGCACTGGAGAAGCGAAGTTCCTTTTGTGAAGAAGAGAGACCTGTGTTTCAGAAGATGATTCTGTCACTTTTAGAAGAAAGTTAGGAATAGAACTAACAGATCCTGTTTTGTGTCAAGAACGTAAAAGCATCATGAAAGCCCTTATGCATGCTTCTTTTTATGGCATAATGAAATATTGTTTGACGCCTTTTGGCAAATGTTTGGGATGTGTTTTTGATGAGGGTAGTCAAGGTAGTCATGAATGTCTTCCCTGGTTAAATGAAGATATAAACCAGACAATTTGGGAACTTTACAATGAGCTCTGCCTGGAAAGTGTTGTTAATGCTGTTATCACCATAGTCTATACCATGAATTGTCTGCATCTCACAGAGAAGCATTTATCCCAGGGTATAGAGCTTTTAAATGCAGTTTATTTTGTAGAAAATCCTACTGCTACGCTTCATGAGTTGATTAATGAAGAATATAAGCCTTTGTTGTCTTATATTGAATGCTTAATAGGCATCTATAATTTATAGAAATATTAAAAACCTGCTGAGAAGGTTTAGCAAAAACAGTTTTAAAATGTAGTTTTACTGCTGTTACTTTTGCTTTTGGGGGAGGTGAGGGTCTTTTTTGTAAGCAGGGAGAGGCATGAATTAGCCCTGTGAGTGTGTTGTAAAGATAAAACCAGCAAGACTTAGCTGTCACTAGAAATGATAAAATCCCTTCTTAGGAGAGCAAAAAAAAAAGCAGTAAATGTATAGGTTTGATAGAAATAAAGATGGTTTTAAAATTCATTCTCACTGGTGTCATGTTTCTTGGAGAGAGGATGGGAGCATGTTGTAAAAAGAAAACCAGCTTACATAACTGGAAGCAGGCATGGGTTAGCTATATGTAACACCCACACACACACTTGGGGCTGTGTGTGGTCAAGGGTGTTCTGGCTTTATTTTACTGTGTATCTTGTTTGTGCTGTATATTTTGTTTCTTTTAGGACTGGAAAGGACCATCTCCCATCCCCCTTATTGTGTCCAGACCCTTTGTTTCAAGATTCCTCAACAGAACCTGTAAAACCAGTTGAGTGACTCTGGCCCAATCCTGGAGTGCTGACCACCTTTGAATTCATTGGTCTGTATTAACAGTGTTCCCATGAGGCTGCTTGTTGGCTGGGGCCCTGGATGAGGTCAGAAAAGTTATTTAAGGTTGAAGCCACCTAGTATGGCCCTCTTTTCTTCTTCCTTCTGGGGCTGCTGGAGCCTGAATGCTGATTTGGGAGCCAGAGGGACTTGCTTCTTGTGGGGGGTCACCCCCCGCTCTTCACTGATGAGGCATACTGAAGCTGTGTGAAGGGAAAACCTCAGGTACAGGGAGAGAAATTCTGTCTCAGGGCTTGAGACCCCTATTATCTATTCTATTCCCCTTTTGTTTTCTGGGTTTTTGAGTGGTTTGATGCCAAGTGGTCGGTATCAATCCCCTCAGCTAACTGGCCAAGGATAGAACCTGGCAGTTTTGCTGGCATGCTCTGGCCCAGGGCTGAGAGCCTGGCATAGATTCATAGATTGTAGAGTCGGAAGGGACCACAATGGATCATCGTGTCTGACCCCCTGCCCCTGGCAGGAAAGAGGACCGAGGTCAGATGACCCCAGAGACGGTGACCCCAGCCAGGTGACTATCTAGCCTCCTCTTGAAGACCTCCAAGCTAGGCGATAGCACCACCTCTCTTGGAAGCCCATTCCAGATCCTGGCCACCCTTACTGTGAAAAATTTCTTCCTAATATCTAACCTAAATCCACTCTCAACTAGTTTACACCCATTATTCCCAGTCACTCCCTGGGGCACCTTAGTAAACAGCGCTTCCCCTATTCCCCGTTGACCTCTCCTAATAAATTTATAGGCAGCCACAAGATCTTCCCTCAGCCATCTCTTGTGAAGGCTAAAGATATTCAGCTCTCTCAACCTCCCCCTGTAGGGTCTATCACGAAGGCCACTAATCATGTGAGTGGCCCCTCTCTGGACCCTCTCGAGATTCCCCGCGTCCCTCTTGAAGTGTGGTGTCCAAAACTGGATGCAGTACTCCAACTGCGGCCTAACCAGTGCCGCATAGAGGGGGAGCATCACCTCCTTTGATCTATTAGTCATGCACCTGCTAATACACAACAAGGTGCAATTGGCCTTGTTGATGGCCTCGTTGCACTGCCGGCTCATGTTTATCTTGGAGTCAATTATGACTCCAAGATCCCTCTCTGCCTCCGAGCTGCTAGAAGGACACTCCCTAACCTATAGGTGTGCTGGGGGTTCCTCCTTCCCAGGTGGAGTACCTTACATTTATCTTTATTAAATTACATCCTTTAAATTGCATGTTTTAATTGCTGTTGCAACTTCTTTTGGGCTTAGAATAGCTGTGTTATTGAACCCCAGCTATGTGTCTTGCTAGCTGTTTTGGCCACACAGGCCTTGGAGAAGGATGATGCCATGAGTGTATCCTCCCCTAGTGCAGGCTGCCCAGGAACGGGGTCCTGGCAGCTACTGTGTTGGGGATTGTGTTAGACCCCAACTCCATGCAGAGCCCAATGATTAGGGACCCCGAGTCCATGCGGCACCCAATTGCTCATGGATCCCGGGACTCATTAGCCAGAGCAAGCAGGGAGCAAACACTAGGGCTGTGTGAGGCTTCAGACAGAGCTTTTCGTTTTGTCGAAACAGTTTCACTGTTTTGACGTTTCATCCATAGGCTATAAAGGGTAAGCTTGAAACAGTCTATAACTTTGTCATTTCTGGTCTGATTTGGATGAAACTTGCATGAATGATAGCCCCTTCTGAGGGCATGAAGTTTGCTAAGTTTCAAGGAGACAGATGCAGGGGTTTGGGGGAAACTGCACCTCAAGCTGCGGACAAGCAAAACTCGTGACATGGGTGACATTGTGTTAAGGCGCAGCAGGGTGAAAGCTGCAGGGATGGTAGCCCCTGCTGCGGCCACAAAGCCTGACAGCTTTGAAGGAGATAGGTACAGGGGCTTCTGGGTTCTGGGGCCCTGCACCTCTGGCTGCTGACAGGCAAAACTCATGACATAGGTGCTTCGTAGATTTCATAGACTTTAGGGATAGAAGGGACCTTGGAAGATCTTCGAGTCTGGCCCCCTGCCCCAGGGGCAGGAAGTCAGCAGGGGTCATAGGATCCCAGCTTGTGGACTGTGTATGTCTTGGGGCACAGTGGGGTGAAAACTGCAGGCCTGCTAAGCCCTGCTGCAGCCTTGAAGCCTGTCAGCTGTCAAGGAGGTAGGTGCAGGTGGAGTCTGGGTTCTGGGGCCCTGCAACTCTGCCTGCTGACAGGCAACACTTGTGGCATGGGTGGATGCCACTGTGTATGTGTTAAGGTGCGCCCTCACTCAACTGACACCAAGGCAAAAAGCAGGGCAGTTCAAACAATGCTGCCTTTTATGCAGTTTTTCCATCCCTCCCCCAGAGCACTGGGATTGGAAAAGACCTCAGGAAAGGATGACAGTGACTGACCAGCCACACAGTCAATATGAGAGCACTCCTTCACCTCCCCTTCCCTCTCCCTCTCCTTACTTTAGTTTCTGTTTCCCTGCAGGCAAGCCCAGCTTGAGCCTCAAAACTCAAAACATGTAGAAAATTTCAAAATGTTTCTACTTGCCTCATTTTGTTTCGAGGCTGTTTCGAAGCTTTCTGCTTCATTTCAATTTTGCTGTTTTGAGCTCGAAATGAGTCAAAACAGTGTCAAAATGAAACTGCTGGTGCAATTTTGCACAGCTCTACTGGCCCCCCTTTTGTTGTTTCCTAGCTGTTAGGTCTCCACCTAGCAGTGTGGCTGAGACTGTGGCCAGGCCTGTGCCACGTAGGGGTGGCACTCTTTTGCTGTATATTCAGGCCTGGGTGCAGGACAGGCCTGAGTCTCCTTTTTATTGTGTTATAGTGGTTGTGTCTCAGCATAGCCGTATTGCTAAGATCTGCTGTACATTTGTGTGCTGTATGTCAGGGCCTGGCACGTTTTAGGCTTGGCACATGTTGCTTTTGTGGCTCCATGCCCTGACCACTGCAGTGCAGTTAGCGCTGGTTGCTAGTCAGGCCCTTTTGCTGTTTGGCTGGTTTTTCTTTGAGTTCTCTTGCAGTTTCCTGCTGCAGCAAAGCTGGGATTAGAACTAAAAACTTTGGGGTGGGATATGCTGATGAAAACAGCCATTCGCCCCTCAAATCCACCACATGGAAGTGAGGATCTGTGCTACAGTTTCACAGGGAGCAACAAGGGGCCATTTTCAATGCAGAAAGACCTACGCTCTCTAGCAGCTCCCTGCAGTGCAGTGGACCCATGGAGCAGCTCATTGGACTCTCCGGTGTGAGCCCCCCTTTTCCAGCCCATTGCTGAAGGGCAGGTGTAGGGGTGCAGGCCCCCAGAACTACCCTCTGGGGAGTCCCAAGTCCCAGACTGCCTGGGCATTTGTAAAGACCCCCCCACCCACCCCCATTGGAGGGTGTCACCTATAGACATTGTTTTGTAGTTTGTAGTTTTAAAATTATAGTTAGTGATTACTTCTGTTTTTCTTTATGCTTTGTAATAAATCTGGGTTTTGTGTTTACACTGCTTTGCGGGAAAAGGGTTGTTGGTTTTATTGGACAGCCTAGTAATCTATTTAGTGTTTCCCAGGTAGAATGGGTGGAGGCTCGAGCCAAGGTGAAATACATTTAGTATCCCCAAAATTGAACCTAGCCCTTGTTACTGCTGACAGCTGTGCAGCAGAAGGATGACATATATAAGTGTTTTAAAGATAAAGCTCACTTATGTAACTAGAGGGTCTTAACTTTCTGAAAGCAATTTTTAATGGTAACGTTGTTTTAAAGCAGATTTTGATATATTCATATTTAGAGATAAAGTGTTTAACTTTATGAAAACACTTTTTTAAATGGTAACTGTTTTAAAAACAGAGTTTGGTATATGGATATGATTTGGAAATAAAGGGTTTAATTGATAGAATGATAGAATCGAAGGACTGAAAGGGACCTTAAAGGTCATCAAGTCCAGTCCCCTGCCATGGGCAGGAAGTTATTGGGCTCAAACAAGCTCAACAAGGTACTTATCCAGCCTTATCTTGAACACCTCCAAGGATGGTGACTGCACCACCGCTGCTGGAAGTGTGTTCCAGATTCTGGTAACCCTTACAGAAAATAAGTTTTTTCTTATGTCCAGCCTAAATTTTCTCTCTATTAGCTTGTGCCCATTGGTTCTTGTCCTTTCTTGAGTTGCCTTCCTTAAGATTTGCTCCCCTAGATCTTGATGCTCACACCTAACGTACTTGTAGGCGGCTATCAAGTCACCTCTCAGTCTTCTCTTACTCAGACTGAAAAGGCCCAGTTCCTGGAGTCTTTCCTCATAGGGCCTATCTTCCAGGCCCTTAATCATATGGGTGGCCATCCTTTCTACCCTCTTGAGTTTATCCACATCCTCCCTGAAGTGCTGTGCCCAGACCTGGACACAGTACTTCAACTGGTGGCCTCACCAATGCTGAATTGTTACCAAATTTGCCCATTACTTTGGGGTGTGCTCATTTATTAGGGATAGTTTCTAGGGTCTTGGTGATTCTGTCAATGTGCTGCTTGTGTTACTATATGGAGCTGTATTTCTCCCTTCTGCAAGCCCTCACCCCCAGTGGAGCTATCTTGCAGGACTCAATCTCAATGGGACTGGGTTCCTCCAGTCACCAAATCAGTCATACACACAAACACACACAAATGAACGTGACACGCCTGACCTGGCCGGGCTGATCAGCATGGACAGGCTGACACCCTCATATGCCAAGAATCAGTTCATAAGAGCAACAATAAAATGCAGTCAGGTAAACAGAATCCCTCTGAATCCGGCTGGGTGTCCAGCTGACACCCTCATGGGCCAGCATTCAGTTCATAAGGGCACGTCTGAGTCAAACTGGGTCAATCAGCCTATACAAGCTGATCCCCTTATGTGTTTCAAACTCAGCACGTCCCAATCTTTGGCCTCTTGATGAGCAGACCCCACAATAATTTGGGCTTCACAGGGATCTTTAGCATAGGTAAAAGAAGCGTTGCTGCAGAGCACGGGAGGAAAGAGAAGCAGAGAAGGAAAAATATACCCAATTACTACCAGTTTGACTATAAAAGTTATTTATTGCTAAGCATATGAAATATATAATAGTACTAGTAGTAATAGACATGCAAAAGAAAAACAAACACCAACAATGACAATACTACCCTGGTTTCACTAAGTATTTGGGGAAACTTAGCTCAAGCTTAACTGATACAGTTCAGGTTCAGAAGTTTATGCCTAGAAAGAAGACAGAGAACGCTGGGATCTCACCTAGTCCACGGTACTCAGGCTGCAAAGCTGACAGGCACAGTCCGTAGCACAATCCTTGAAGAGAGAGACGATCTGTCTCAAGAACGACAGGGAACGTCCCAAGAACGACAGGGGATGGTGTCAGCACAGGGGTTTTCTTCTTCTCCTTCTTTCCTCCTGCTTCTACTTCTTTTCCTTCCTCTTTAAGCACACACACTTACAGATTTTTATACCCTCAGTTCAGCTGCTTCGAAGCACCCTCAGTAGTGTAAATCATTGTCTTTTCTATTGACAAGGGGTTATCTGGTTTGGACCATCTCAGGAAACTGATTGATAATCAGGAAACACTTAAGATTAGGGAGTAACCCAAATACTTGGGAGCCAGCTTGAAATTCCTATGGGTGGCAGATATACTGATGGGATATCTCATGGTTTCTTCAGGAACAATAGATAGCTTGCAGCATCAGGATTTTGGATTTTTACTTGTTGTGCACAAGCCTCAGCTTAGCATGACTTTTCCAGATCTTACTATAGTCTTTTAACAGACTTAAAACAATTATTGGGGTGCTCATAACCTTTTGTGGAGAGGACTCCCACCAGTCGTCTCGGGAAAGATATGACAACACCTGGGATTAGGGCTCCAGCAGGCTGGATGCTGTGATGAACCCTTAACCATTGTTCAAATGTTGCCCATACCCCCTCTGACTCGGTCTCTTGCCTCAGCATTCCCTAACCCGGCAACCGAGTTTTAGTCAATCAAGTTTAAATAGGCCTCCCATAGTGGGACCGGGGAATGTACGGCCCGAGATGCCTATTAAACTTAGAGCTGTGTGTGTGTGTCTGGGGGGGAAAAGTCCTTAGTAAATCCAGATTAGAACTGGTCTGATAAATGCTGAGCTGGGTGTGTGTGAACATGGGTTGATTAACATTGGAAGCACAGATTCCCCATCATGCAGCGCTCTCCTGCTTCTCTGGTCCCAGAATTCACTGCAGTCTCTGCTTCAGGCTTTCTGTTTTCCATCTCTCATGTAAATGAGACCTAGGGCAGTTGATTCACTCGTCACCCTTATCTGGTGAGGGTCTTAGGTGCGTCTCTCACTGCATCTTAATCAGTTTCGTTTAGGTAGAGGAGGGGAGGGGGGTGAGTCCTTTGTGAGTCAGACAGACTGCATCCTGTACCAGGGTTCCCCAAGAATACAGAGCTGAGACGTAACAACTGAGGCAGGAAGAGATCTTGGAGTCACTGTTGACTCCAGGATGAACATGACTCATCAATGTGATGAAGTAGTCGGCAGAGCCAATCACACCTTTTCATGCATCCGTAGGTGCTTCACAAACAGGTCTAGGGAGGTGATTCTCCCTCTCTATGTGGCACTGGTCAGGCCGCAGCTGGAGTACTGTGTCCAGTTCTGGATGCCGCAGTTCAAGTGGGATGTGGACAACCTGGAAAGGGTCCAAAGAAGAGCCACTTATCTGATTGGAGGCCTGCAGGGAAGGCCCTATGATGAGGAAAGGCTAAGGGACCTTAACCTCTTCAGCCTCTCCAAGAGAAGGCTGAGAGGAGACCTTGTAGTGGAGTACAAATTCATAAGGGGAGAGCAACATGAAGCAGGTGATGATCTGTTTACCAGGGCACCCCCTGGAACAACAAGGAACAATGGCAATAAGCTATTAGAGAGTAAGTTTAGACTGGACATTAGAAAAAAGTTCTTCATGGTCAGGGTTGCCAGGATCTGGAATGGGCTTCCAAGGATGGTGGTGCTCACCCCATCCTTGGGGGTCTTCAAGAGGAGACTGGACAGGCACCTGGCTGGGATCACATAATCCCAGTTTTGGTGACCCTTTTCTTGCCTACCAGGGCCGGGGGGTCGGACTAGATGGCCCACTGAGGTCCCTTCCGACCCTAGAATCTCTTAATCTATTTATGGATATATCAGAGACTTGTGCTCTGTTTAATTGGATCTCATTACTGGTTTAGCTGGATATACTGATTGCTTCCTTTACTTTGCTGACTAAGCTGGTTGTCACATCTGCAAAGGTTCATTCGATGGTCACTCAGTAACAGGCTTTGGGGCCTTTTGATTTAGCTACACTTCTGCAGCTTGGCCTAGGCCCCTTGATAATGGCCAAGGCTGGCAACAGTTCCTTCTAGGGCTATGGCAGTCTATTGAAAGGGTAGTTCTACTAGAGAGTGGTGAGCAGAAAGCAGGGGTCTCTGATATATCTGTAAATCTTGGTCCAGAAAAAGCAGGTCAATGAGCAAAAACACCCTTCCCTTCCCCCAAGGGCCCTGCCTGCCAGTATCTCTTGGGCCTATTTTAAGAATTCTCTCCAGAGCTTGTGTGGCACCATGGTTTGAGTGCTTTCCCTCTAACTCTCCTTTTGTCACTCAGTACAAAAAGTTCCTCCAGAACTCATTGTCAGAGAGGCAATCTGGAAATGAAAAAGTGGTCTGGCCATACTTAAGCAGACAATAAGCCTTTGCCAGGCAACCACAAAGAAGGGACCTCCTTCTTAGCCTTTCTGCTAACAACTGTACCCTAACAGACCCCACCCTACCCTAACTTTTATCCCAGTTCTTTCCAATCAATTACGGAGCCACAGCTGTGAAAGTATCTGCTCCGTCCATTAACAACCTTGTAGCTATTTACTACTCCCCCCCCCCCCCCCCG
>NW_005842834.1:474643-481480 GCF_000455745.1 Alligator sinensis
TTTAGGTAGAGGAGGGGAGGGAGGGGGGGGTGAGTCTTTTGTGAGTCAGACAGACTGCATCCTGTACCAGGGTTCCCCAAGAATACAGAGCTGAGACGTAACAGAGTAGAGAGGGAGAAGCACCTCCCTGGCTATATTGGCAGCACATTAGCTGATGCACACCAGAGTCCTATTTGCCCTGCTGGTGACTTCATCGCACTGTTGACTCATGTTCATCTTCCTGCCAATTGTGCCCCCAGGTCCTGTTCAGATGCTGTGCCAGCCAGTGTACCACCACCCATCATGTAGTTATGGTGTAAGTTCTTCCTACCCAGGTGAGGAACCCTACACTTCTCCCTGTTAAACCTCATCTGATTCCATTCCACCCATAAAACCAGTCTGTCAAGGTCATTCTGGATCTTTATCCTATCCTCTGGTGTTCCCATGTTTCCCCACAGCTTAGTATCATCCATATACTTAATCATTGAGTTTTCCAGCCCCTCATCCAAGTCATTAATAAATATGTTAAAGAGCACAGGTCCAAGCACTGATCCCTTGGGGACACCACTGAAGACGGCCCTCCAGGATGAGACCATCCCATTGATTACAGCTCTCTGGGATCAGCCTCTAAGCCAACTGTCCACCCACATCATTGTCGACTGGTCCATCCCAGTAGCCTCCAAATTAGTTGAGAGAATCCTGTGGGAAACAGAATCAAAGGCTTTACTGAAGTCTAAGTAAATGACATCAACCTCATGTCCCTCATCCAGATGTTTAGTTACCTGGTCATGGAAGACCACCAGGTTTGTCAGGCATGATCTACCCTTGACAAAGCAGTGCTGGTTACTTCTTAATACCCCACCAGTTGCCAATTTGTAATTGATGGCCTGCTTAACAATTTTTTAAATTTTTTTTCCCAGAACCAAAGTCAAACTGACTGGTCTCTAGTTTGCAGGGTCATCCTTCTTCCCTTTCTTGAAGATAGGCACCACGTTGGCCTTCTCCCAGTTGTCTGGGACCACTCCCAAGTTCCACAACTCTTCAAACAGCTTTGCCAGTGGCCCTGCTATAAGCTCAGCCAGTTCTTTCAGGGTGCTTGGATGCAGGTCATCTAGTCAGGTCAAACGTCCAGGTGTTTTAAAAGATGAGATCCCTCACCTGTTTAGGACTGATTTTCATATAGCCTGTTATCTACCCCATATTCCCTGGGTCTCTGGACAGATGAACAGACTCTGTTTGATTTCAGGAATACCGATGAGAAGTATGTATTTAGGAGCTCTGCCTTTTCGCAGGGATCAACTGTGGGCTGCCCCTCTGTATTCAGTAGGGGTCCCACAGTGAAGCCTGATCTTTTTTTTTCTTGCTCCCTATGTATCTATAGAAGGACTTTTTTTGTCCTTTATTTCAGTTGCCACCTTGATCTCCATGCCTGCCTTGGCTTTCTGTGTTTCATACCTGTAGTCCCTGGTGATATAAGTGTACTCCACTCTGGTTGCTCTCTGGTTGTTTCCATTGCTTTTAAGCTTCTTTTTTCTTTTTCCAATAGTTCCTTAATATTGCTGTTGAGCTAAGTAGGTTTCTTGGCTCCTTTCCCACTTTTTTGTCCATGTGGGGGATGACCTCTTTTTGAGCAGTGAGAATTGCCCCCTTAAGGAAGCACCACTGTCCCTGAACTCCCAGATCATCCAGTCACTGGATGCAGAGGACCTCTGCAGCTAGCCTCCTGAGTGTGCCAAAGTCTGCCCTTCTGAAGTCTAGGACTTCTGTTCTACTGGCTGATTTTCCCAGCCTTTTGGTGGATGGTGAACCTAATCAAGTCACGATCACTGTTGCCCAAAGTGCCTCCAATTCTCAGGTGTCCTATCATGTCCTCCCTTTTGGTCAGCACCAAATCCAGAGTGGCCTTACCCCTAGTAGGCCCTCCCACAACCTGTGTCAGGAACAGATCATCTATAGCTGCCAAAACGTTGGCTGACCTGCTGGAGCTGGCCAAATGGTCCTCCCAACAGATATCAGAGTAGTTGAAGTCACCCTAGACAATCATGTCTTTAGTGCTAACTGCTTCAGTCAGTTCTCTGGGGAAAGCAAGTGGGGATCGCATCTGGCATGCAAAATGCTACTGGGACATGACTGGCCTCCAATTTTTGACATCCTGGAGAGAGTACAAGATGCCGAGGTCAGGAGATGGCAACTTAAAGAACACAAGGGGTGGCTCGGGGAGATCGAAGACAGAAGAGAGCCAGAAAGAAACACAGAGGAGTTGGACTTATGCGAAATGATTAGTGGGCCCCAGTTCAGGGAAGCTCAGGAGGAGGACAAAAAACTCCGGGCTATCAAGGGGCCGCTCCTTGAAACTGAAGTTGATCAACCAGAGGCGAGCCTCAGAATACCGCAGTATGAGGTAAGAGGACAGCTATTGTACCGGGTCCAGAGGGGGAGGTTCAGTTGGTAGTGCTCGCCGGACTTCGTCAGGTGGTATGGCAATTGGCACATGCAAACCCCACAGAGGGGCACCTAGGCCAAGACAAAACCACAGCCAGGGTGGCCCAGTGGTTTTTTTGGCCAGGACTGGGAGAAGATATTGCCCACCAGTGTACGACCTGCCCAGAATGTCAGCAGGCACGTGAAGATCGCCCCCCTTGGACCTCACTCCAACCATTATCCATGATCGACGTACCTTTCTCTCAGGTAGCAATGGATATGATGGGACCCCTACCCCAGAGTAGTGCAGGACACCAATACGTGCTAGTATTTATTGACTACGCTACCTGGTACCCAGAGGCGGTCCCGCTCAGGACAGCAACAGCCCCATGAATTGCCAAAGAATTGATAAAGTAGATTGCATGAGTAGGCATACCCAAAGAAATCTTGACCGACCAGGGGCAAAATTTTATGTCAGGAGTACTGCAAGTCATGTGTTGAATACTGCAAATAAAGCACATACGGACCTCAGTATATCATCTGCAAACTAACGGCCTTGTTGAGCGTCTTAATGGTACAGTGAAGAGAATGCTATGATGATGCATCCAAGATGACCCCCAAAGGTGGGACCTGCTGCTCTCTTTGATTCTGTTAGCAATCTGAGATACTCTGCAAGACTCCCTAAAGTACTCACTGTTTGAGCTCATCCTCGGGCACCGACCTCACAGTCTGTTGGAAACATTGCAGGAAGACTGGGAGCATGACGCAGGGGCAGCAAGAATCCCGGCTAGTTACCAACAGGAGTTCCAATGATGTATCCGGATAGCGCAAGGCTTGGCCAGAGACAACCTCAGAGAAGCGCAGCAGTGACAGAAAACCAGATATGACAGCCCGGCAAGGGAGAGGGAATTCGGGCAGGACAGAGAGTCCCAGTACTCCTCCCCATGTCTACTAGTAAGCTATTGACACAGTGGCAAGGTCCTTTTGAAATAATTTGTAGGGTTGGGCCAGTAGATTATGAGGTCCATAGGCCAGGGCACAGGCGGGAGAGACAGATCTACCATAACCTTTTGAGAGAGTGGCACGAACCTGAGGGATAGGCTACTTTCTCTGAGAACAAGATGGTGGATTTAGGACCACAAGGAGGGACAAAAGAAGGACCTGCAGCCTGCCTGGAGGACCAAGTTCAAATTAGCGAAGAACTCCCAGCCCCTCAGAGAGTCAAGATGAGGACTCTGGTGCAAAGCTTTAGAGGCATCTTTCAGGAAGACCCAGGGTGGGCCCAAGGCATGTATCGTAGGATACACACACCGCCAGGGAAAATAGTACGTGAAAAAAGGCAGCCTGTATCGCATCACCTCCTTGGGGAAGCCTGGGAAGAGATCACGTGAATGTTAGAACAATGATAAGACCATCATGAAGCCCTTGGCGGAGCCCCCTGGTCCCTGTCCCAAAACTGGATAGGCCCCCAGCTTATGCATGGATTACCATCACCTCAATGAGAGCGCTGTCTTTGATGCCTTCCCAATGCCCCATGTAGCTGAATTAGTGGAGCGCATTGGGAATGCGCATTACATAACAACGCTCGATTTGGCCAAAGCATATTGGCAGATACCTGTCACCAAGAAAGACCAAGTGAAGACGGCTTTAGGGACCCCTTGGGGCTTATACAAGTTTATGAGGATGCCATTCGGACTCCACAGGGCCACTGCCACATTTCAATGCTTAATGGACTGAATCCTGGCCCCACACGCCAAGTACACCATGGCCTATGTCGACGATATCGTCATCTTTACCCAGACCTGGGACCAATATCGGAGAGCACTACAAGCGGTCCTGACAGATCTCCATGAAACGGGGATGACAGTTAACCCATGGAAATGCGCCATGGCCCAAAGACAAACAAAGTACTTAGGCTTCCTGGTAGGGCGAGGTACCATCAAGCCACTAGAAGATAAAGTCGAAACCATCCGCAACTGCACAATGCCCCAAAACAGCAAACAGATGCGATCCTTCCTGGGATTAATTAATTATTATTGGCGATTCATGCCACAGTTCTCAGAATTGGCAGCTCCACTCACCGAAGCCCTGAAAGGGTGAAAAACGGGGACCATAAACTGGACCCCAGTGATAAAACTTAATTTTGAGCTCCTAAAAAAGGCATTATGTGAAAATGTAGTCATTCACACACCCAACTTTCACAAACCTTTTATCTTGCAGACAGACACCTCAGAAACAGCTATCGGGGCCATCCTGACCTAAGAAGATGAAGGGATTGAGAGACCGGCGGCATACACAAGCCATAAGCTACTCCCCACTGAGACACGGTATGCAACAATAGAGAGAGAGTGCCTGGCAATCCGGTGGGCCATAGAACATTTCCGTTACTACCTAATGGGGAGGGAATTTAAGCTCAGAACGACCATGCACCTCTACAGTGACTGAGCAGGGACAAAATTGATAACTCACATACAACCAGGTAGGCCCTGGCCCTGCAACCATTTAAATTTCAAATAATACATCACCCCAGAAAAAATAATGTGGTGGCAGATATTTTATCCAGGTGCCACACTACAGAAGAGTCACCAAACGCTGATAACCAAACGATGACAGGACAAGGAACGCAAGGTAGGCAGCCGGATCAAAATCTTAGAATGCCCCAAGGCATCTTGAAGTGGGGGTTGTATCCCAGGGGAAGGAGCCCTGAAAAGAAGAAACACTTACCTCCCACAGGGAAGAGCGAGCTGCACCGCAGAGAACCACCTGCGTGGTTCATCATCCACTTCTATTGCCAGCTGGCAGTGGCGCGAGCAGATGATGTCATAAGAAACCGCCACCTGGCGGATTTAAAAGCCAGTGGTGAGGAAATGGCAGCAGAGGTGACTGGGACGATGAGGAGCAAAGGTGCTCCCCAGCCAATGTTCCAGGGAAG
The DNA here is from genome assembly GCF_000455745.1 of Alligator sinensis. Taxonomy (NCBI): domain Eukaryota; kingdom Metazoa; phylum Chordata; order Crocodylia; family Alligatoridae; genus Alligator; species Alligator sinensis. The sequence goes on from NW_005842834.1 coordinate 479,976, forward strand.
CCGACAGCCCCGGCAGGGGCGAGACAGAGATCTCTTAAAAGGGGCTCACCCCACACTGGGTGGGCCCACCACATTGACCGGCAGGATAGCCAAGAAAGAGAGAGACGACATCGGGGGACCTGAGATGGTCTAAGACGGTGGACCCGTGAGTGGGGTGGGCAGAAGCCTACACCCAGACCCTTTCGTTATTTTTTTTTCTCTTCGTTGTTTTTGTTCTTGAACGATCCTATCTTGGAGGATGCATAGAGGGTGCCCCCCCCCCCAGAAAGACCCTCCATGGGTCTAGGGCCATGGAGAAAGACCAAGGCCAGTTTGGACAAGAGCCTCAGAGGAAGGGCAAGAGCAAAAGAGGAGAAAATTGTATGCCCTGCAATCATTGGGAGTAGCAGAGCCAAGGAGCAGGCCGAAGACCCATCATACAGCAGCCTGGAAGGTTGGTGCTTGGTTGGGGTGTAGGGGAGGTGGAGCCCCAAGAACGCCTCTGGTGAGGGATACCAGGAGTAGAGAGGAACCCCACTCCAGGAACATATAGAGTCGATCCGTGGCAGGTGACAGTCAGGGATCCCCTCAGGGTGGAGCGTTACCCGATGCCTAAGTTCTGGGGACGCACCCCTCGGACAGGGCTGGGAAAACGCTCAAAGGCTGTCTGTGATCACCTATTTGAAGTTCGACAGGGGCAGTGACTTTGCTTTAAAGCAGAGTTTGGTATATATTTATTGTTTTTATGTTAGATGTATATACACACTATTTTACTTACTGTATTATTTGATCTTTTTTACAAGGGGTTGATTTAGTGGAAAAACCACAAGTAATTTTACCACATCAAGGTAAAAAAAAATATTTTAAAAATGGTGGAGTTATTTGTGACTCTTTTAATATAATATTATGTTATAATACTGCCTGTACCTGTTTGTTTTCAAACAGAACACCTTCTTCTAAAATAGAAAAACAGAATAAACATGTACATTAATGTCTTTATCTGATAGTGAAAGATGCATTTTATGAAATAAGTTTTTGAAACTTTGTGTGCTTGTATGTGTTTGTGCTTCTTGGGGAGGGGAGTTTTGGGTAGAGAGTGAATTAGCCCTGTAGAAGTAGAAATCAAGGGGGTTAAGCCTTGTGGCGGGCCAGTAGGGGGCGCTCCTGCGTTGAGCCGCCCACCTCCCTGCGCCCGACCACCTTCCAGGCTCCGAGTGCCTCCCTTGGGGTGCCTCCCGTCCGGCCGACCCCTTCCCCGGAGCACACCCGCTAGCCTGGGGTTCCCGCTGCCACCATCCAAGGCTCTGGACTCACTTCTGGCTCTGTGCACCTTGGAAAACACAGGCCTGATCGTCCAATGGGTACTAGACCCAATACAAGCACTTGGGGCACTTCCCCAAGTCAGGGGCTTATTAGGAAGCCTCCCTTAGTCCACCGACCTAAGGGGCCTCCTTGGCATAATTTAGACCCACCCCTCAATAAGTCTCCACACCGGTCACAAAGGAGAACTTTATTGATGACAGGGG
>NW_005842834.1:481725-495181 GCF_000455745.1 Alligator sinensis
CCCTGCCCAGGTGACCAGAGCATCGCCTCCCAGGCGCCAGGCTTTTGTCTGCAGACAAGGAGCGAGATCCCCGCTGTGAGAGATTCAACAGCAGCCTCTCAGGCTGGCTGAGACAGATCTCTGGAGAGGGGCACCGACAGGGGCATTTCTGCCACAAGCCTTATTTAAATTTGTAGTGCATTAAGCTTAGCCATACAAAAACCTAGAACTCTTGGTTCCAAAATGATACCTTTTATTTGACCAACTGGAAAATGGCAAGAAAAGTTTCCTTTTCTGCAAGCTTTTGGAATCAAAGTCCCTTCATCAGGCTCTGGGAAAAGTGTAGATGGTACAAGATGATAACAAGTCCACATAGGTAGGAAATAAACTTCATTTTTGCACAGTGTGAGCCGTGTTGAGTAGCTCTTTGATGTATTGATCAGGTAGAATTTCTTCGCTAGAAGTGTCAGATGGCAGGCAGGGAAGTAAAAAAACTTCCTTGTTGTTCTGCAGTGAAGTTTAAAATCCAAAATTGGCTAAAAATTTGCATCTTCCATGTTTCAGGGGTGTACTTGGTAGCCATGTTGGTCTGAGACAAAAAGACATCATTTTGGAACCAAGAGTTCTAGTTTCTTGTATGTCTTTTTGTCTCAGACCAACATGGCTACCAAGTACACCCCTTAAGCTTAGCCATTCATTTGTGGAAAGTGAATTCTTAATGCTGTGACATAAATTTTATATTTCCTAACTGATCACATGCCGTGCACCCAAAGAAGGGGGCTCTGCTTCAGAAAGTAAATTCCTAAAAATACCAGAAGGGTGAGAACTGGGTTAAAGGCCTCTACAAACACTGTCAAAAAACCAGAGAAATGCTCAGTCTGAGGATCAGAATGCCATAAGGACAGAACAGGACATGATTAAAAAAAAGAAGAAAGAAAGAAAAGACAGTACGATTCTTCAGAGAAAAACACACCACATGCCCCTGAGAGAACCACATGCAAAAACACAAGGATTCACACCCCCAAAACCGGTGATCTGGGTCCTGTAAATAAGAAACCCAGGACTGATTGCTCACACGCTTTAAAAAAGCCTGGGGAGGAGGAGAGTCTTCATCTGTTTTTGAAAGATCATGATTATTGTGAAAACAAAAAGAGAGGGTCTTTGTGGGGTTCTGGCAGGCTTCTATATTGCAGAGTGTTCACAGGACCCAGGGGGCACATTAGCCCTGTCTGTCGGTGTTAAGATGTATTTAACCTCATGGTTGTGTTTTGAAAACTGCTGCATATCCACCAAATTTGCCTGCCATTGCACATCCACATCTAAAACAACAGTCTTATTTCTTTTTAAACATCTCCTCACTGGCTTGTGTAGAGCTTAAACATCCTGATCTGAAAGCCAGGTGACCACCTGGCTTCTGTTCTGAACCTTATTCTGTCTTTTGGCCACTTCAGAAAGTAGTGAGTTCACTCTGCCAAAGCTCCTGGCTTCTCTAGGAGCATAATAAATTCCCTTTAACAAAGTCTCCTATGTAGACATGGCTGGTAACCATAGTGCCACCCTCCACAGGCAACATGTAGAGGGGGCACTCATCCTCCTCCTTAACACAAATAATTATGACATCATAGGGATAACAGAGACCTGGTGGGACTCCACCCATGACTGGACCACGGGTATAGACAGCTATACCCTGTACAGAAGAGATCGAGTAGACAAAGGGGCGGGGGTGTCGCTCTCTATGTCAAGGAGAGCTATGATTCCCTGCAAGCTGATATTGGTGACCAGAGTGGATGACTGGAGACCCTCTGGGTTAAAATTCGTGAGGAACACGGCACAGGGGACACAATGGTGGGAGTCTACTACAGACCTCCCACCCAAAGTCAAGAGCTTGACCAGGGGTTCACCATGGAATTGCCTGAGGCCAAATGCTCCTGGTCCATGGATGTCATGGGAGACTTCAACTACCCAGACATCTCGTGGGAAGAGCGCTCAGCTAAATCTGAGTGGTCACTAAGCTTCCTTTCGTGCGTGGATAACCTCTATCCAACTCAAGAAGTCTACGGGCCAATGAGAGGTAAAGCACTGCTCGACCTGGTACTGGTGACTGGGGACAACCTAATCAGCAACATAACAATCAATGTGAAGCTGGGTGACAGCGACTATGAGTTGATCACCTTCACCATCAGTCGTAAAGCTGGCAAGTCAGTCAGCAATACAGAAGTCCTTGACTTTAGGAAAGCTGACTTTGACAAGCTCAGGAGGCTTGTCGGTGATGCCCTAGGGAGAACAACCCCAAGGGGAATGGAGTTCAGGAAGAGTGGTTGCTCCTTAAGGGAGCAATCCTGGATGCATAAGCTCAGGCTATTCTGTCTTGGAGGAAAGGCAGCAAAAGGGCACAGAAGCCCCCTGGGCTCTCCAGGGAATTTGCAGTACTCCTGTGGCTAAAAAGAAAGACCTACAAAGGATGGAGGATGGGATCCACCTCAAAGGAGGAATATTCCACGCTGGTCCAGACCTGGAGGGAGTGAACCAGGAAAGCCAAGGCTGCGATGGAAATCCGACTAGCTACAAGTATCAAGGACAATAAAAAGTCCTTTTTCAGATATGTGGGGAACCAGAGGAAAAGCAAGGGCAACATTGCCCCTGCTAAACCAGATGGGACAACTGACAACCGATGCCCAGGAAAAAGCCAACCTATTAAATGGGTACTTTGCGTCGGTCTTTCATCAGTCCCATGGGATGCCCATGCCCATTACAGGACAGGGATGCCCGGGTGAGGGAGATTCCCTGCCATCCATCAATGCTGACCTTGTGAAGGAACACCTTGAGAGGCTGGACACTTTCAAGTCAGCCAGCCCTGACAATCTACACCCCAGGGTACTCAAGGAGCTGGCTAGCATCATAGCCCAGCCCCTGGCATGGATCTTCAAGAACTCCTGGCGCTCTGGTGAAGTGCCCAAAGATTGAAAGAAGGCCGATGTGGTGCCTATCTTCAAGAAAGGGTGGAAAGCGGATCCAGCAAACTACAGGCCCATCAGTCTGACCTTTATCCTAGGCAAGTTCTTGGAAAAGATTATCAAAGAGGGCATCCTTAACAGACTAGCTGACAACAATATCCTGAGGGATACCCAGTGTGGGTTTGTTGCGGCTAGGTCTTGCTTGATCAACCTCATTTCCTTCTATGACCCAGTGACCTATCACCTGGACAAGGGAGAGGAGATTGATGTCATATATCTTGACTTCAAAAAAGCCTTCAATCTGGTATCCCATGATCACCTCTTGGCCTAACTGGCCAACTGCAGCCTCGGGTCCACCACTATCTTCTGGCTGGGGAATTGGCTCTGTGGCCAGACCCAGAGGGTGGTAATTGACAGAAGTCAATCGTCATGGTGCCCTGTGACCAGTGGGGTCCCCCAAGGCTCTGTCCTTGGACCTGTATTGTTCAATGATGTGGACATTGGAGTCAGAAGCGGACTGGCCAAGTTCATAGAATCATAGAATCATAGAAGTAGGGTCGGAAGGGACCTTGTAGATTTTCAAGTCCGACCCCCTGCCTGGGCAGGAGGAAAACTGGGTTCAATTGACCCCAGTCAGGTAGGCATCAAGTCGCTTCTTAAAGACCCCCAGAGTAGGAGCCAGCACCACTTCCCTTGGAAGTTGGTTCTAGATCCTAGCTGCCCTGACTGTGAAGTAGTTCCTACGGATGTCTAATCTAAACCTACTCTCCAACAACTTGTGGCCGTTATTCCTTGTTATCCTAGGGGGTGCTAGGGGAAACAAGGTCTCCCCCAAACCCTTCTGGTCCCCCCTAGTGAGTTTATAGACGGTCACCAGGTCCCCCCTCAGCCTTCTCTTGTGAGAAGGTTCAGGTCCTGTAGCCTCTCATTGTACCCCCATGCACCCCCTACATGTCACCACTGGGAACAGGGGTGGACTTCCCATTCCAAGACCGTGGCAGGGGGCAGGGCGCCTGTCAAGATGCCCAAGAAAAGGCCAATCTCCTAAATGATTACTTTGCATCAGTTTTCCACCTGCCCAAGGGGGTCACACTGTCAGACAGGACACAAAACATCCAGGGAGTGGGAGATGGGCCCACAATTAACATAAACCAAGTGAGGGAACACCTTGAGAGGCTAGACTTCTATAAGTCTGTGGGCCAGGATGGAGAGACTTGAAGGAGCTGGTGGACATTACAGCATGCCCTATGGTGAAGATATTTGAGAATTCATGGTGCTCAAGCATAAATGATGCATGCCTCCAGTGGCTAGGGGGGTATGGTGATGCTGGTGGTGGCAGGAGCATGGCGGTGGTAAGCGGGGAGCTGCCACAGATGCCACCGGCGCTGTTGGTGGCGGGGCAGGGGGGAGGTGGCAAGCACCAGCTAGGGGTCGGCACCCACCCACAGACGTCACCAGCAGCAGCAACAGCGGCCAGTGGTGATCACTGACTGCCTGCAGATGCTGCTGGTAGTGTCGGTGGCGAGGGGGGGCGTGGTGAGCAGTGACTGCCCGCAGGTACCGTCGACAGTAGGGGGTGCACTGCCATGCTGAAAAGGTACACATGCACCCATATGCACCCCCTACACATTGCCCATGTTCCCAGGTGAGGTACTGGAAGACTGGAAAAGAGCCAATGTGGTCCCAATCTTCAAGAAAGAAAAGAAGGAAGATCCAGAGAATTACAGGCCAATCAGTTTGACGTTCATCCCTGGAAAGATCTTGGAGAAAATCAACAAGGGATCTATCAGCAACATGCTAAAAGAAGGCAACCCTCTGAATGCCAGCCAACATGGCTTTGTTATGACCGCAGGCAGCCACAGTGACTCTGGTGGCGAGGGTGAGCCAAGCAGGAACTGCTCGCAGGCAGCTGCAGCAGTGTCAGCAATGAGGTGGGGTGACGGGTGGCGATCAGGGACTGCCTGCAGCTGCTGTCAGTGGCTGAGAGTGGGGACCGCCTGCAGCTGCTGGCGGCTGCATCAGCAGTGAGAGGGGTGGGGCAGTGACTGCCCACAGAAGCTGGCAGTGACTTCAGCAGCGGCCAATCTCAGTGGGGCACATGCCCCTCTGTGCCCCTCCATGAGTCGCCTATGTTCAACATCTTCATTAATTATCTGGATTCAGGCATCAGATGTAGACTGGCAAAGTTCACAAATGACACTAAACTATGGGGGAAGATGGCCACATTAGAAGACAGGCTGGGGATACAGGCCAACCTGGACATGCTCGCAAGATGGGCAGACCAAAACCTGATGGCATTCAACATAGAGAAGTGCAGGGTTCTCCACCTTGGGAGAAAAAAACAGCACCATACTTATAGGCTCCTCAGCACCACAACCAAAATAGACCTGGGGGTTTTGATTGAACACAAGATGAACATGAGCCACCAATGCAATACTGTGGCCAGCAAAGCAAATCAAACTCTGGCATGTATCCACCAATGCATCTTAAACAAAACTAGGGACATCATCCTTCTGCTTTACTCAGCCTTAGTGAGGCTGCAGCTGGAGTACTGCATCTAGTTTTGAGGCCCTTACATCAGGAGGGATGTGGATAAGCTTGAGAGAGTCCAAAGGAGAGCCACCCATATAATCAAAGGCCAGGAGAGCAAGCCTTATGAGGAAAGGCTGAAGGCTATGGGACTCTTCAGCCTGAAGAAGAGAAGGCTCAGGGGTGACTTGGTGGCAGCCTATATTAGGAGGGTGCATCAGGATCTGGGAGAACAGTTGTTCACCAGGGCCCCCCAAGTGATAACAAGGTCTAATGGCCACAAACCCCCTGGAAGGTCGATTTAGTCTGGACATAACAAAAAGCTTCTTTACTCTCTGAGTGTCCAGGGTCTAGAACAGACTCCCCACAGCGGTGGTGCAAGCACCTATACTGGAATCTTTCAAAAGGCATTTCAATGTTTATCTTGCTGGGATCATTTAACACCAGCAGACTTCCTGCCCATGGCAAGGGGACTGGACTTGATGATCTCTCAAGGTCCCTTCCAGCCCCTAATGTCTATGAAATCTATACACTACTATGGAGTACCTCAACATTCTGGAATTTTGTGGTTGGGTACCTTGAGACTAAAAGGTCAAGCTGCACTGAGATGGTGTAAGCACTGGGGAGCACAGCAGAGTTCCAGAGTACTGGCTGCTCTTATGGGAAAGTCCCATCCCCACTTTCTTTCTTCCTCTCCATGTGGCCAGTGCAGCTGCTGGCACTGCAGGGAATGGGGTGTGCCACGGAGCCCTAAGTGGGGTTCCTGTGAGCCAGGGAAGATATTATCCTGGTGAAGGTCCCATCCTATTTTCCCCATCTCTCCACCACAGCTACTACAATAAGGGACCAAACTCTGAAGACAGCAGGAAATGGGTTAAGCAGCAGAGAGTCCTGACTCATGCTTTTCAGAGTGCAACTCTTCCATGTGCATGGCCAGGTGGGCTCCTCACTCCAATCCTCTGCAGCTGTACAAAAAACACCAGCAATAAAATCCCCGGCTTAGCTTTAAAGGCAGTACTTTAAGGTGTCCCAGAGCCATGTGTCTCTGCAGCCCCCTTCACTATACTCCTGCAATGCTTGTTGCAGTGTCACACCTTATATATCTTACTCAGTCATGTTGCTATTCATGCTTCTTGAGACAAGTATTTTTTTACAGTATGTTTATTGGACCAGGTGTATAGTTGAAAGAGCTATTGGACAAGCTTTTGGATGAGCACCCTTCTTCAAGACACCTTGTCCAACAGCTATCCCAATTATATGGCTCATCCAATAAACAATATCACAAAATTTCCTTGACAGGGATTTAAAGCCTGGCTTTTATTCAAGAGCAGGTGAAGAACATCTCAATGTGCTGGCCATATTGAACATTAGCTCAGATGTGGATACTGCTACTAGTGAAATGTTGTATACATTGTCAAGACTCTCTAGAAGGATAGTCTTTGTTTTATGAATCTGAATAAGGGACATATATTTAATTTTAATTACTTGATTATTATTTAGCTGTTTGTTGTGTTTTTATACTTAATTTATAGATTCACAGATTCATAGACGCTAGGGTCAGAAGGGACCTCAACAGATCATCAAGTCTGATCCCCTGCCTAGGCAGGAAAGAGTGCTGGTGTCAAATGCCTATCCAGCCAGATGCCTATCCAGCCTTCTCTTACAGACCCCCAACGTAGGGAAGAGCACCACCTCCCTTGGAAGACCATTCCAAATTTGGCCACCCTTACTGTGAAGGGTAGACGTTTTTCCTGACATCTAGCCTAAATCTGCTCTCTGTCAGTTTGTGACCACTGTTCCTTGTTACGCCAAGCAGTGCCCTGGTGAACAGAACCTCTCCAATCCCTTGCTGCATCCCCTTAATGAATTTGTAGGTGGCCACAAGATCACTTCTCAATCTTCTCTTGTGGAGGCTGAAGAGGTCCAGGTCCCTCAGTCTCTCTTCATAGGGCTTGTCCTGTAAGCCCCTAACCATACCCAGGTCCCTACTGGGTCTGTCATTTTGAAATTGAAATGAAGTTTCAATTTATTACAACTCAATGTATTTGTGATTTCAGTATTACACACTATACAGCCTTCCTACTGCTTTCAGGTGGTTGGGCGGGGCGGCACATACTGGACCACTAGTGGTAGTACAGGCACAACCACTAGCAGGGGGTAGTAATCAATCAGTAATTTGCAATATGGGTTGCTCCTCCTCTTAAATGCTAGGGTTTTGATTTCTTGTGATTATTTCAGCTGGGATATAAATAACATTTCAATTTATTGTGATTTACTAATGGAAAAATCTGTCATTTCTCATACATTTTACATACATTCTAACACATACACACACATACATATAGATACATGTATACAGACATACATGCTAATTGTGTATTTTGATCAACCGACTTGCATTCTGTTCTCTATATGCCAGATAATAAACAGCCTGCTGGATCTTAGCACCTGGGGTAGTGGGCAAAAGCCCTCCTTCCTGATTACTGGCTATATCTCAGCAAATGAACAAGCCCTCCATACATAATTGTTAAATATATAATATAGCAAATCAATACTCATTCCAGTAAAGTTATATTTGCTTTTACTTCAGTCTTTTACTGAATAATATAGCCCTCGACCCCTGGAACATTAGTAAAGCTTCCAGTTTCTTTTAACATTTTACTTTAAAAAAAATATGTTATGTGATGATGCACTGCACCATCTGGCACTCCTCCCTCCCCTTTTCAATATCCTAGATCTGCTCATGTCTACCATAATAAAGGTGTAATGTTACAAGGGGAGGGTGTACTAGAAATGGTGATAAGGGTACTATTTGTTGTAAGAGGTGGTGGAAGATGAGATCAAAAAGAAGGGAAACATCAGTCTTCTCTCATATATTTAAAAATACTGTTGTAACCACCGTATAATGAAACTGCCAAGCTTTTGGGACATATACCATATCTTTCATTTTTCATATTTGTCATGTTAGCAACTACAAAATTTGAATATTTCCATAACAACCATAATACCCATTGTACGGTATCAAAAGGTGCAAGAATAGGGATGAGAAGAAAGACGTCAGATAGCAATTCAGTTAAGGTTGTCTAATGGAGTCACATACTCTTCCAGATCATATAAACCATCTGTGAAATCCACAACAGATGGTTTCCTCTTTACCCAGTATATTCTACTAATGTTGTCTTGAACAAATCATGAGTCCAATTTGTATCGTATCCAAGTCAGAATTGTGACTTCTGTTCTGGATTAGGATATCCCTTTTTTGCATTACGTATTAAACTTGCATCTAATTTTGACCAAAGAAGCAACATGATGTGCTCCAGATGTCCTTTGATGCACAGGAAATAAGCATGATACTTTATTGAAGGACAGGCTCTGAGAAGCCAAATACAAAATGGGTGAAAACTGTTTGGATGGCAGCACTGCATAGAAAGACCTTGGAGTCTTGGCAGATCACAAAATCAGTATGAGCCAGCAATGTGATACAGCTGTAAAAAAGGTGAATGCAATTTAGGACTGCATCAACAGGAGCATAAGACAGGAGAGATGCCAGTGCCACTTTACTCAGCACTGGTTTGGCCTCATTTACAATACTGTGTGCAGTTTTGGGCTCTACAGCTGTAGAAAAGTTAGAGAAGGTCCACAGGTTGGAGACTAAAATAATAAAAGGTTTGGAAAGCAAATCTTATGAGAAAAGTTTGGAAAAAAAGTAATGTTCAGCTGCAGAGAAGGTGCTTAAGAGGAGTATGACAGGGAGCCAGAGGGTCCTGTCACTTTAAGTAGAGAATGCAACAGGCCAGGCCTGCTGTGTGGGGCTGCAACAGAGGAGCACAGACTGGCCATTAAGAAAAGGGGAAACCCAAACCCCTGTTTGTAGCTGGGGAGCCACATGGCCAGAAGGGGTGTGGCTTAGAGGCATATAAACCCAGGGTCTAAGGCAAAGCAGGCAGTCTGGTCCTGTATGCTGCTGGAGGAGGATCTCCCAAGAGAGGGGGCCTTCAGGAAACAGGCCTACAGCTATCCAGGCTTCCCAGGAGAGCTAGATGAGCAAATATAGGAGAAGTATCACTTGTGGTGGGGCACTGACCCAAACTGGGAGTAAAGTTTAGTTTGGAATGGTGGGGCATTGACCCAAACTGGGAGTAAAGTTTAGTTTGGAAAGTGGTGTACTTATATTGTCCTATGCTTAAGTGTAAGCCTGGAGGACTGGATTGTGGCTACAGGGGCAGTATGGAGACCACAAGGGCACTTGAGGTTGGATACCTGAAGGTGCCAAGAGGCATGAGAGTAGCCCAGCCTGGATCAGGGACCCCAGGGGGTGGGGATGTAAGACAGCCTTGCCTGAGCCAGGGACCCCAGGGAGCCATGCAGCCCAAGAAGGGGTGGACCAGGGCGAGGGGACTAAGCAGCTTGAGAAGCATGAGATGGGGAAGACAGAGGCCATAATTAATGTCCCTAAGGTGATTTGGTGTCTGAGGCCAAGGCTGGTACTATTCCAGTTGGCTACAAAGGACCAACTCACAGGATCATCATAAAATTCTAGTTTATTAGATGGATGCAGAAGTCAGATCATAAACCTTGGGGCTGATCCCCTCACACACACACACACACACACACACACACACACACACAGTAGCTATGAACACTAAGCACAGATGTCAAGATATACCTATCCCCAAGTGCTGGAGTCTACCATTGATGGCCAATCAAGGCTTCTTACAGTGCGATGTTGCTTCAGAAGGGGATAGACAGCTGGTCCTTCTGGCTGTGCAGGCAGGGTTCTGGTCAGGTCAGAGAGGGCACCATTGGGGGTCATTCATCACTGCCTTTTATCTCTCTCTGGCAGACTTTGGTGACTCCCCAATTTTCAGGCTTACCCAATCCAGGGGTCATTGACCTCATGGGACGTCCCCCTTGGTGGTTGCTGGATGGCAGCTGTCAGCCCCAGGGGTCACATCCGCAGGTACGTGCAGTCTTGGGAGTCTGTTGATAAAGTTTGATTAATTCACTGCTGTGATTAGTTCAAACCGGGGCTTCTGTACCTTTAACAGTGAAGTTTCAGGGAGTTCCTGGCTCTGTACCGATCCTTTCCTCTCCTTAGTCTGTGGTTTCCTAGGTGTTAATTGCCACTCATTAGCTTGTTATCCTGTCTAGCTACTGTGTTATGCAATCAATCAAGATTCATTCAGGGACCTGCTCCATACAGAGAAGCTGCGGTTTGATTCCTGCCCTTGCTAACATTGTTACATGGTACAATGTACTTTTAAACTTAAAGTACATTTGTTACAAAGTTAAAAAGCATAGAATATAAAACATAAAAGGGTGAAATGCCATGGAACATACAACAAACAGACCAAATACAATGGGAGGGAACACATACTGATGCAGAATACTATTTTATACCCATAAAAGCATCTACAAACTATATTTTATTACAAGTACACCTTATATTCTATAAAAATAATAATATAATAAAAGAAGAGGGAGGAAGGAAGAAAAGGTAGAAAAGAGAGCGCATCCCCAAAAGGGGGCAAATACTGCAAAAAGGGCTTTTTGCTATGTGGAGGGGCTTCACAATGGAGGGGGAGGGCAGGCCAAAAAAAAAAAAAAGGTTTCTTGCTACACTCCAGCACATGGAAAACAAGACAGTTGAAGGACGGAGGCTCACTCTGGGACCCTGGGACAGCCTCATGCAATACTGTATATTTCATTAATGTGTACATAGCAGACTGCTGGTTTGGAGGGGCTGGGAGTAGACTGCACACATCAGGCTGTTGCAGTAAAGGGACTAGGCAAAGGGAGGTAACAGAACTAAGGTAAACACAAGAACCATACTGCTTGCAGGGAATGCAGCCCAGCTGGAAGCAGGCAGAGGGTGATTTATGACCCTTCCTGGACAGAGAAAACCAGCTGATGTGGTCACAGAAAGTTAAAAAGTTCTTATGGAAAGGAGCCAGAGCCAGGAGTCAGAGAGAAGTAGCTTACATCAGAGGGAGAGAAAAAAGATAGCTGTCCTGAGAGCACCAGGGAGCCAGAACCACTTTCTCAGGGCCTGGGAAGAGGCCCTAGGACTATGACTTAACCATGTATGGACTGTGGTACATTTGTTACTGTTCACTGATTTATGATTAAGAGGTTTCCTGTGTGTCCAGGAAAATAAGGGACTGAGCTGAGTTTTAAGATTGTCTTGAGCTAAGTGAATCCCCAATGCACTACAGTGTGTCAGGTGAGTAAGAAAAAGAAGGGTACACTGAAAAGCTGGAGTGGGACAGGAGTCACTGGAACACTAGGAGGCATCATGGCTTCCGTTGTGGCCAAAACCTTTGCTACACTGGTGCACTGGCAGGGAAGGCCATGCATGAGGGACTCAGTTTCCCTAGTTAGAAAACAGGAACCTGTGAGCTAAGAAGGGCTCCCTGTTAAAAGGCTCCCTGCCCAGTGAAGGGACAAGGCAAAGGGAGGTAGCAAAACTAAGGTAAAGACAAGGACCATAAATCGGATGGAACCCCTAGTGCAGTTCCTGACACAACTACATACTGGAATACAAGAAATTCAGGCCCTGGTAGAATGGGTGCTACATGTACACAACCAACTGTGTGATATAGTGAAGTTCCTGCAATTGCAAGGGGCCAGAATTCAACAGATGTGGGCAGAGTGGCAATAAGTTATACATAAGCATCTAGAGGAGAAAGAGTTAAAACTTGAAGGTGGGGAAGTAAAGAGTGGGTTACAGTAGAGGCTACCACCATTGAACAGTTGAGAGGTGAATTTCTAGAGGTACAGCTCTTCTCAGACAAGGTAGTAGAGTGAGTGGAATACCTCCAGTGTGAACTTGAAGTTGAATGCCATAACTGCCTGCAAGCAGAGGCTGGAGGGCTGTCACTGAGACAACACTTGTAGACAGAAGGAAAATAAGAATAAGGAACTGAAGTGCCTGGTTGTGACTAAAGCAGAAAAGAATAAAGAACTAGAGCAAATGCTTGTGGCTGAGTCAGAGAGGAGCAGAGCAAGATAAAACATTGCAGAGGTTATAGAGGGAAGTAACCAATGCCCTCCTTGATTAGGGAAGAAAGACTCTGGGGTGAAGGCCAAGATAATGGACCATTCAGAAATGCAGTTGGAGACAGTGAAGCAGAACACCAATGTTTGGGAAAAGAAATATGTCCAAAATGAGCAGCTTGCAGCTATGTTGAAAGAGGAGCATGAGAATGACCAAGCCCTTATAGTGGAATTAATGCCAATGACATATCTATACCAGCATCAACAGGTAGAGTTATGCACTCTGTAGGACAATTTTTTTGAACAGCAGAAGAACCAGAGGGACGTTGAGACCTACAGGAAGAGCCTGCTCAAATCAGGCAAGAATTGGTGGCAGTCTGTATGAAGAGAGAGGCTGCAGGCTAAGGGCATCAGCCAGGAACAACAATTTCTGATGCTCCAGCAAGCCCATATTCATCTGGCTAAGAAGAACCAAGAGGCCAGTGAAAGGCTGAGGCAGGAGCAGCAGGAGTCAAAGGCTGAAGTTATCAGTTGGAGAGAGAATCATGCCCAAGAAAGGGAGTGTCTCATGAAAGAGACTGGGAGTGAACAAGAAATGGGGAATGAGATGAAAGGGCTGGAAGTAAAGCTCAGCAAACATAAAGCAGCTCCTAAGGAAAATGAAAGACATCAAAGAGACAGAAGACTAAACCTTGAAAGGGAGTAAGGGGAAGAAAAATCATTACCAGAGCTGTACCCTAAATCTACTACCTTACTCCAATGTTCTCCCTCCTCTGAAAGAGGGGTCTCTGAGAGAAAAAGATTCATCCACTTTTCCTATTAAATCAGGTTGGCTTCCAGCTCTTGTACTCTGTCTCCACATGGGCTTTTGGTATCTTTCCTTAGTCTCTAAATCTGTGTGCACCTGATTTACAAGCCTCAGAGATTTCTAGTAGGGAACAGAACAGCCTGTGATGAAGGAATACGAGCTGATTACTGGTGCTAATTGTGGTGATGCC
>NW_005842834.1:495212-501126 GCF_000455745.1 Alligator sinensis
TGCCAGCAACTGCCCTTGTCTAGCAAAAGACAGAATCTTGTGCACATACCTCAGATACAAACCAACCAGAGGGTGCCTCTCCCTTACCAGGTTAATTCTGAAGTTTCTGAAGTTGTGGGCCCCTCTAGACATTCATACCTGTCACAGCTGCATGACAGGAGGCCTGGCTATGGGATCCAGCATCAGATCCTATCACACTTTATTGTCCCAGCAGGGGGAGACTTAGATTGGGAATCTGGGCTTCCCTTGCACCTGCATGCTAGTAGCAAGCTCTGGGGACCAAGAGTCCTGTCAGCTGATGGGACTTCCAGCCAAAGAGCTTGTGGTCAACTGATGGGGCTCCCAGTCATCGGGGCAGCTACTGACACACTTACAAACCCAGGCAAAATCGCAAGATGGGTTTGTATTTTGGAGCAGTTTCCTTCTTTAAGGATCATATTTTTTCTTCTGATAATACCAGGTATCAGATCGACAGTTTCTTCTGCCCTCTGCTGGTTCAAAACAGAATTTGCAAGTGAATATGACCACAGTAAGAGAGTGCATTATTTTCCTAGTTGGAAAAACCATGTGAATAAATGCAAAAATCTGCTAATCCTCTTTCCCCATTTTCCCCCACTCTTGTATAGAATTCTTAGGGCTTTGTTCAGACTCTCCAGGTGAAGTTTAGAGTAAATTTGAGTTTGTTTAATTATTTTTAACATTGGTAATTATAACGATTAGAGAGCTTCCCTCTCCAAGTTAAACAAAAAGTCAGCTTTATATTTTAAATCCATCAGTGAAACCTAAAAGGACAATGTATTAAATTGACCATGTTACCTCATATGTTAAATCTACAGAAGTGTAATTAAATAAAATAAATTAAATAGGGGGACAATGCAATAATAATAATAGGCTGTGTTATGTCAACATTTAAAGCAGGATTCATCACTTATACAACCAGTGTCTTTAACCTTACAAGTTAAAATACTTCATATTTCCCTGCCTAATAGTAAAACACTCCTGAAATAAGAGGAATTCTACATGCTGTCAAGATCCATACAGTGTGAGCCGTTTCAGAAAAGCAGTCTCTCACACAGAGCTTCAAATTTGGTTTCATGTAATATGTCCTAATAATAGTGTTTGTGGGGACCCATACTTGCCCACAAGCACATGAGCTGTGTGTATGAAGAGTCCAGTGCAAGTAAGGTTTGGTGCAGAAATCAATGGGAAGTTTTTGTGAAAAGAGTGACTGAAAGAAGAATAAGGATATAGGGATTTTGTCCAATAGGATTTATAATTATTCTTGTGCTGATCTTTTTGTTCCCATGAAAGCTACCTGCCTTCCTGAAAATCTATCTATAAAGAGAGATTCTGGATGTAGGACATTACTTTTGAGGATTCTTGAAGAAATTATTAGTATAGCTCACTTTTCTTTTATGTAGGGTGTAAAAATAAGATACATAAGAACAAACCAGTGTGCCCCAAAAACTTGTTCGGTAATAAACAGAAAAGTAATATAAAGCCAGTTGAACAGCTATAGGTAGATTAAAATAGTTATTTTTTTGTCTGGTTTATAATGTTTGCCTTTTCAGGAATGGAGTTAGATGCCAGGAAAGAGTTAACAGGACAGGAACAGAGTTGCTCACTGCCTATGACAACACTGAAATATAACACAAGATGTCTTTGCCATGACTTTCTGGACTCAGCTGGGTATGGCTCTTCCTCCAAAGGACAGAGATGGAAATGATAAAAGTTTTCTTTAAAGATCAGCACATGAAAAATAGCCCTGCCCCTTGAGGTAAGGGTTGAAAATCAGCATGATGTCTTCAAAAGTCACCATAACACAGATTTCCCTGGTTTGGAGATACCTTACTATCTGAAGGTCCAGCGCTTCCAGGTGGGATTGTTTCAGTTGTGGAGATGATGACCCAGAGGGTACAGCACAGCTAATGGCCTTTGTGGTCCATATTCTCTGATCTCCACTTGACTAGTCTGTAACTTGTGGAAAGAAAATGGTGGGTATGATAGACTTTCAGTCCATAAATCTTTGTCTTAATCCAGAAATCTCAGATATTGGGCAGGACACAGAAACATAAATACTAGACTTCTCTCAAAACATATTTTTTTCTACAAATATTTTATCAAATAGTTACCCAAAGGAAAATTACTCATCAATATTCTGGGTATTCAAAAAGAAGGACCTCATTCCTGAAGGCTCCCAAAGTAATTTTCTTGAATTTAAATTGAGCAATTGGTTATTGTCTTGAGAGGAAAGGAGTTCATTTTGTACCAGAGTGATATAATGCATCTCTAAAATGTAGAGAATGCCCTGACCCTGGAGAACTCATTAGGAACAGGAGATGCTCTTGCCTTTCCTAAGTTGTAAATCCTCTTTGTTGTCACCTCTGCACATGACTGGCCTCACAATGAACTCCCACGTGCTGTTGCTTACAGCCCTTTGAACTATATTCATCACAATCTTGATTTCCTCACCTATGTTCTCAGCTCTCCTAGCATGTTACTAGAAATCTCTTCAGACCAGAAATGCTGTTTTTCTCAAGGGTTCTTAAAAACACTGATAAGTGGAGTGACAGGAAATACATAGGACCAATATTAACCTTTTACTTCAGAAGCCTTTTTAAGATATGTATTTCCTGTGGCATTAGGTGCCCCTTCTGTTTCTTTGGATAAAGAGCTAGCACCCTTCTTGATTATTTTTCCACATAAAAGTCACACAAAGTAATTCCACAAAGTTACAAGGTCTCCCCATAAATTGGCTTCTAGAAACAGAAGTTCTATGTGCTTGGATGTTCAGAAAAGGAAGGAATTCATGCAAGCATCTGGTTTAATCGTGACTCTTTTTAGAGCTGCTTAAGTTCAAATTGAATTACCAAGAGTTCACCTTGTCAGTTTGACCCTTTCTGTGGGCTTTCAATAATAGTCTTCCCTTGGGGCATCTGGTAAGCCTCTCAGCATCTCCCCTTTGCATTTTCCTACCCTCACTTGGAAGAAGGAGTTGCCTTGATTATCTCTGATTTTAAGTGAAGACAAACCAGCAGCATTTAAAAGTGGCTCCTACCACATGTGATTTAATTGGTCCTCTCCATGGACTGCCATCTTGATGGGGTGGAGAGGGTTGCCAATGACCCTATGAGCAACACAATCAGGAGTCTTGTACTCCTGGTAGAGCCAACCATGATGGCTCAAAGGTGGGGTATCAGATGAAGAGCAATCCAACACAACACAAAGACCTCCGTGGTGGAGCAGGTAGATGCAGAAGGCATGCTTCCCAATGGCTGCAAAGGCAGAAAAAGGCTGCAATGGAAGAGTAACCCCAATTGCCTTGTATCTCCTTGCCACTGGACACAGGTTTGTCCTCTGTCAAGATCGATGCAGTTGTCCTCCCAATGATCTCCTCACATAAAAGAAGTCATACGCACGCTTCTTCCACTGGTCCAACATCTACTACAATAACCAGTACCAATATCTATAATATCTATAACGTCTACAATGTCTTGTGGTGATGGACAAGTGACAACAGGGATACATGAAGGGTTCTGTCCTTGGGCCTATCTCTTTAACATCTTTATTAATGATTCATAAATTCATAGAAGCAGGGTCGGAAGGGACCTCGTAGAGCATCAGGTCCGACTCCCTGCCCTGGGCTCAAATGACCTCAGCCAGGTAGATGTCAAGCCTCCTCTTAAAGACCCCCAGGGTAGGAACCATCAACACTCCCCTTGGAAGTTGGTTCCAGAGCCTAGCCACCCTGACTGTGAAGTAGTGCCTTCAGATGTCTAGTCTAAACCTACTCTCTAACAACTTGTAGCCGTTATTCCTTGTTACCCCAGGGGGCGCTAAGGGAAACAAGGTCTCTCCCAAACCCTGCTGGTCCCCGCTAGTGAGTTTATAGATGGCCACCAGGTCCCCTCTCAGTCTTCTCTTGTGAAAGCTGAACAAGTTAAGGTCCTGTAGCCTCTCTTCGTAGGGTCTGCCCTGCTGTCCCCAGATCATGTGAGTGGCCCTCCTCTCGACCCTCTCAGTGCTGTCCACATCCCTCCTGAAGTGCGGCGCCCAGAACTGAACACAGTACTCCAACTGCAGCCTGACCAGTGTTGCATAGAGGGGGAGGAACACCTCCTTGGCCCTGCTTGAGATGCATCTGTGGATGCACAAGGTACGGTTAGCCCCACTGACTGTGACCTTGCATTGTTGGCCCATGTTCATCTTGGAGTCAATAATGACTCCAAGATCTCTTTCTGCCACCGTGCTCTCAAGAAGGGAGTTTCCCAGCTTATAAGTCTGCTGCTGGCTCCTACTGCCCAAGTGCAGCACCCTGCACTTGTCAGTATTGAAACCCATCCTATTTTCATTAGCCCACCCCTGTAACCTGTCCAGGTCCTGCTGTAATCTGTCCTTCCCTACTAGCGTGCCCACCTTACCCCAAATCTTGGTATCATCAGCAAGGTTAAACAGGCGGCTTTTTATCCCGTCATCCAAGTCACTAATAAAGAAATTGAACAGTGCGGGCCCAAGGACCGAGCCCTTCTGGTCAAAAAAGACCCGTCTACCACTACCCTCTGAATACGACCCTTCAGCCAATTTGCAATCCATCTGACTGTAGGCATCAATGCCACAGTCACCTAGTTTTTTTATGAGAATGGGGTGGAAGACAGTGTCAGAGGCCTTGCTGAAGTCCAGAAAAACTATATCCACCGCGATATCTGTGTCCAATGCTTTTGTGACCTGATCGTAGAAGGCAATCGGGTTGATCTGACAGGACCTGCCCCTAATGAAACCGTGCTGGCTGCCCTTGAGCATCATCTCTGCTGCTGGCCCATCGCAGGTGTGCTCCTTGATGATCTTCTCAAAAGAGTTTCACGTTGGCTTTCTTCCAGTCAGCTGGCACCTGGCCAGAGCACCATGAGTGCTCGTAAAGCCATGCCAGGGGCCCCCCAATAACCCCTGCCAATTCCCTCAACACTCTGGGGTGAAGAGCATCTGGACCTGCTGATTTGAACACACCCAGCCCCTCCAGAAGCTCTCTAACCCAGTCCTCCCTGGCCTTAGGCCTGGTGGCGTTTCTCCCAAGTCCATCTGGAATCTAGGTCAGGGAGTCCCGATCCCTGCACAATGTCCCGATACCTGCAAATGGAGGCGAAGAATTTGTTAAAGAGGTCTGCTTTCTCCTCTGGTGCAACCACCAGATTGCCAAGCATATCCTGCAGGGGCCCCACATTACCCAGTGCCTTCTTCATTCTCCCTATATATTTAAAAAAGGACTTTTTATTATCTTTGATCCTTGACGTTAGCCCTAGATCAGTATCTGCCTTTGCTTTTCTAACAGCCCCCTTACAGACCCAAGCGGTGGAGGCATACTCCTCTTTGGTGATAGCCCGTCCCTTCCACCAGGTGTACGCCTCCTTTTTGGCAATCAGGCATTCATGAATGCCCTTGGTGAGCCAGGGGGGCTTTTGGGCACTCTTGCTCCCCTTGCTTCTTGTTGGGATTGTCACACCTTGGGCTCTGAGTATCATCTCTTTAAGGAACGACCACTCATCTTGGGCACTGAGTTCTCCTGTGCTTGAGGACCCCAGCACCTCTCCCACTAATCTCCTCAACTCATTGAAGTTGGCCCTCTTAAAGTCTAGGGCTACTGCCTTGCTGCAGGCCCTTGTCACCCTGCGCTGGATGGTGAATTCCAGCAAGCAATGATTGTTATCACCCAGGTGGTCGAGGACCTGGAGCCCTCTAACCAGGTCATCGCCTGTGGCCAGGACCAGGTCCAGCAGGGCATTCCCCCTGGTAGGACTGTGCACCTCCTGGGTTAAGTGAAGGTCCTGTATCTCAGCCAGGAACCTCCGTGAGCAGTCTGACCTGCGGTCTGACTCCCAGCAGAAGTCCGGGTAATTTAGATCACCCATGACAACTACAT
>NW_005842834.1:501241-503790 GCF_000455745.1 Alligator sinensis
GACCCCCACCGTTAAGTCCCTTTCCCCATGACCCCCCTGTATCCTGACCCAGAGCACTTCAGCCTGCCCCTCCTCTGACCCCATCCTTCTGGTAGAGGTTGTGTATTGCTCTTTGACGCACAGCGCCATACCCCCGCCTTTCCTTCCTGTTCTATCTTGCCTGTAAAGCCTATAGGCCCTAATGTTAACTGCCCAGTCGTGAGATGAATTCCACCAGGTTTCTGTGAGCCCTACTATGTCTGGGTTTGAACAGGCTATTTGGAGGGCGAGTTCCTCCTGCTTATTCCCCATACTATGAGCATTTGTATAGAGGCATTTAAGGCCTTGGATTGCTGCATGTGCCACCCCCCCAATTTTCAAGACTATCAGGACCCCTGTTAAGTACCTGGGTACTCCTTGTGTATGTCACCTGTCTTGGTCGGGAAGTGTCCTTAAGTCTTCCTGCAGCCCCATCCCCCGGCAAAGCTAGTTTAAAGCTCGCTGCATGAGATCAGCCAACCTGAAAGAGAAGACACACTTGCCTTTAGGAGAGGTGTAGCCCATCCCGCCCAAGCAAGTCCCCTGCACCAAAACATGGGTCATTATCCAAGATGATAGTAGATGTACCAATGATGTAGATATTGTTATCAGAAGCGGACTGGCCAAATTCACCAATGACACCAAACTTTGGGGTAAAGCATCCACACCTGAGGATAAGCTGGTGATCCAGGGGGAATGCCTGTTCACCAGAGCACCCCAACAGATGACAAGGTCAAATGGTCACAAACTCCTCCAAGACTGTTTCAGGCTGGATATAAGGAAAACCTTATTTACTGTCCAAGCCCCCAAAGCCTGGAATAGACTGCCTCCAGAGGTGGTGCAAGCATCTAATCTGGACTCCTTTAAGAAACATTTGGATGTTTATCTTGCTGGGATCCTTTGACCCCAGCTGACTTCCTGCCGCTGGGGCAGGGGGCTGGACTCAATGATCTTCTGAGGTCCCTTCCAGCCCTAATGTCTACGAAATCTATGAAGTTTCTGGGAGTCCCTAGTCACAGATCCACATGTAGGTGATGGTCACATGATGGTTGCTTCACCCTTGATATGGCACAGGAGGGTGATTTGGAGCTAGAAAAGGTACCCCAAACATAGGCTGTCTGTCCCACTTTATCTTACCCAACTGGATAGCTGCTTCAAAGGGATCACCCTAATTGTGGTTGAAATACAATAATGTCTTCTGCATCCTGGAACGTACAAACCTTACTAGGTGACCTGAACAGTGACAGACCTGATCGCAGAACAGCTATTGTTGCCTGAAAACTCTTTTGGTATAATAACACTATCACTGCTCTCAGTGAGATCAAACATGCAGACAAAGGTCAACTGAGGAGGAGAGGGATGGCCATATGTTCTTCTAGAAAGGGAAACCTGCAAACAATGGGTGAACACACAGCACTGGTTTTGCCATTAAGCTTGTCAGCCAAATGACCGAATTCTGTGTTGGCATTAATGAGCACTCCCTATTTCCAACTGACTAACATTTGTTTGCTACCATCATCAGTGCATATACCCCAGCACTTAATGCTGAGGAAGAACAAAAAGAACAGCTTTATGCTGACCTTGATGAAATCCTGACTATCATCCAAAAAGAACATAAGAGATTTCAATGCAAGAGGTGGCCAGGACTTTAACATGTGGATGGGGCATCATTGGAAAAGACAGAATGGGCAAGGCCAGTTCCCACAGAATCCTTTTACTCAGTAAATGTGCAGATCATGACCTTGTCATTACTAACTCAGAAAATGTGACAGATACAAAAGAACATGACAACACATGTTAAAACAATGGCACCTCCTCAACTATGTCATTGTAGAGCATGTGATCTAAAAGACGTTCATATTGCTCATTCTATGAGAGAAGCTGATGACCGCTGGACTGATCACAATTTAGTGAGATCAGTAATGTCCATCAGGGTTGCACTGAAACATCAAAAGCAACCCAAATCAATCCGAAAACAGTACAACATCAAATGCCTTCAGACCCCTAGACACTGCAAAGCCCTCGAAACATATTTCATAGACATTATGGCTGTTAGGGACCTCAGGAGATCATCAAGTCCAGCCCCCTGCCCCAAGGTCAGGAAGTCAGCTAGGGTCAAAGGATCCCAGCGAGGATCTCAGTAAGAAACTCACAAATCTTAGGATGGAAAATGATACACTTGTATTGAGGAAGATGGCAAGCTCTAAAGGAAACCATCCATAAGGCTGGCATGGAATCAATTGGCTTTATCACACAACACCATCAGGACTGGATTGATGACAACAACTCTGAGATCAAAGTCCTTCTCAATTGGAAGAGAAAAGCTTTCTGTGACTGGCAAAAACATCCTACATCCCATCAGAAGCTACATCCA
Organism: Alligator sinensis; assembly: GCF_000455745.1. Lineage (NCBI taxonomy): Eukaryota > Metazoa > Chordata > Crocodylia > Alligatoridae > Alligator > Alligator sinensis. The sequence continues at coordinate 503,634 of NW_005842834.1, forward strand.
GGGAACTTTTCAATGTCTTAAAGCTGAAGCCCAGAGAAAAATTCAAGAAATTAAAAAAAAACTGGTGGGAAGAGAAGATATAAGAAATCCAACAATTTGTTGACAGTTGTGACATGAAGAGCCCTGCTGGGGCTGGCCCCTCTCCCCACCAGCCCCC
>NW_005842834.1:504348-521551 GCF_000455745.1 Alligator sinensis
CCTTGCAGGGGGGGGGGTAGCCCCTGTAGGGGCCATACCCCTTGTGCAGGGGATGAACTGCCTGTTGGGGGGCCATACCCTTTGTGAGAGTGCCAAACCCCCTGTTGGGGGTCTGAACCCCTTTTGGGGGTCTGAACCCCTTTTTGGGGGGCTGAACCCTTTGTGTGGGGGATGAACCCCCTGTTGCGGGGGTGTAGCCCTTGTGTGGGGCTGAACCCCTTGTGTAGGGGCAGAATCCCCTGCTGGGGGGCCATAGTCCTTGTGTGGAGGACCAACCCCTTGTTTGGGGGCCATCACCCTGTGGGAGGGCAGCAAAATATGTATTCATGAATTCATGAAACCTGTATTTAGAGTTCACTTTATTATTATGATAAGAGACTTGCTTTAACACTGTAGATGTATCCATAAAACATTGTCCAACTGATTGCCGTCTCTGTCTCACTCTCTCTCTCTCTTTATAGTGGTCTTTTGTTTTATTTGTGGAGGAACATGGATTTGGGGATATTTTAGAGAGTGATTTGGGGATGTTTTTTATCAGAGATTTTTCAGTTTTCCAATAGGGAACACCAGAATTCCTGCTAGGGAGGCCAGTGGCAGGACCCTGCCAGCTCAGAGCTGGCACCTTGGACCCAGCTGGACATGGCTGACCTCCTGGCCAATTGGGGCCAGGAGGACATGCTTTGACAGTTCAAAGCAGGCCACCATACCCAGAACATCTTCTGGGAGATAGCTGCTCAGAAGGCCAGGCAGGGAGCCGGGCAGGGGCACAAATGGCAGTAGTACTGCACAAAGGACAACCCTGCAACTGCAGTCCACTGGCAGCTGGCCCAGAGGGGCAGATGCCTCTACTGGCTCTGCAGTCCCCATCCAAGTCTGGCAGGTGCACAGCAGGTCACAGCCGGGCAGCAGCCCCCCCTGCCAGACTGCTGCAGTGGGTAGAGGGTGCAGGGAACTCTCAGGGCTGCTTCAGCAGTCCAGCTGGCACAAGGGGTAGTGTCCCCAGGTACCAATTGGCTGGGCCCCAGAAGCTCCTGAGAGCTAGTAGCCCTGAGCTACTTGCCAGGGCGGCTTTTTATACTGCTGGGGCCAGGACAAGGCAGCTTTTTATACTGCTGGGGACAACACAGGTGCTGGCCCCAGGCTCTAGCTCCCCCTGGCTGAAGATCTGGGAGGAGCCAGACAGGGTTATTTTGCCCCAAGTGGCACAATTTGCTCCATAACAAAGTGCATGTCCAAGTACGTGCACTGAGGCAAAAAGTCCCAGCTCAAATTTGCACCACTTGTATTTGAGCTGCTGCAAGAACACGTGCTTGTAAGTGTGGATGTGCGAAATGAGTCTATCAAAAACTGCTGGAAAAAGTACTAGAAGAAGCTCCTGAACTGAAACTTGGCAGTGACTGATGAAACCATGAAATCCATCCTGTAGCATCCAGTAAGGGAAGTACTTGCCAGTCCATCAACCTCTGAAGAAGTCCACCAGGTGATAGGACAGGTGAAGGATGCTGACATAAGGAATGCCAATAGTGTCCTCATTCTTAAAAAGGGAGATAAGTCTGACAGTGGAAACTATTGCAGTATTGCCCTCCTCTTCATCACTGGAAAGATCCTTGCTTGAAGTCTGCTGAGCAGACTTCTCCCTCTTGCTGAGGAAATCCTTCCCAAGTCACAATGCAGTTTCAGACCGTTGAGAGGCACCATGGACATGATTTTTTTGGCCTGGCAATTCCAAGAAAAATGTTGAGAACAACACCAGGAACTGTATATGGCCTTTATTGATTTGACCAAAGCCTTTGACTTTGTTAACCATGAGGCTCTATGGAAATTCTTATTAAAGTTTGGCTGCCCAGGGAAATTTATCACCATCTTAGGACTCCTTCATGATGAGAGAACTTCTTCCATCCTGTGCAGTGGCTCCACTACAGAGCCCTTTGTCATTCGAATTGGCATCAAGCAGGGTTGCATAATCACACCAATTCTATTTTCCATCTTTCTTCCAGTCATCAAGATGTTCATCCATGACCATCTGCCACATGGCATCAGCATCCAGTACAGGATGGAAGGGAACCTTTTCAATCTCTCCCACCTCCGTGCTAAAACCAAAGTGGCTTAGGCCTCAATTGTGGAACTTCAGTATGCTAGTGATTGTGCTGTCATTACATGTACACAGGAGGGCTTACAAATGACCCTTAACTGCTTCTCTCAAGCATACCAGTGCCTGGGACTGACCCTTAACATCAGAAAAACAAAGTTGCTTCACCAGCCTGCCAATTAACTCCCCCGGCAAAGATCCTCATTGACAGATAGGAGGTGGAGAATGTTGAACACTTTGTGTACTTTGGCAGCCATGTTTCAAAGAAGGCCAACATCGATGAGGAGATCCAGTATAAGATCCAATGTGCCAGTTCTGCCTTTGGAAGACTGTATCATTGTGTGTTCAATGATTATGACATCCGGACTTGAACAGAGCTCTTATTATATAAGGCTGTGGTAACCCCAACTCTTCTCTACAGCTGTGGATGTTGGTTCCCAAAACAGGCCCAGGGACCGTGACAGAACCCCAACAGCCAGCATCAGAGCCACTGATGGAGAGCATGGAAGTGCTGGACAAGCCAAACCCTAATGACTCTACTGAGGTAACTAACCTAGATTTTGGGGAGTGGCTTTCTATTGTAACTGTGGGTCTGTGCTAGCTATACAATCTCTTTGCAGGTAGATGATGCCTTTATAGAGAGCTTTTGAAGCCTACACATTAGTCAACCTGTGAGAGTAAAGGTTTCTTGTGTGAACTAGTTTTGCTTGTGTCTATAAAAAAGGAGTTCAAGACAAGACTGAAGGCTGTTTTATTGGTTTTGTCTAAGCCCATGGAGCCCGTGGAACCGGGGTATGAGCTTATGGAAGTTATGGAGCAGGAGTATGAACCTATGGTGGTCACTGAAGAGAAGTACAAACCTATGGAGGTGACAAAGCACCTCTGTTAAAGAAGATTTGTTGCATGACTTGTTTTGAATCCCTGTTCAAGACAAGGCTGAAGGCTGCCATATATGCTGCATTTCATTACCTGGTTAATAAACCTTGTTTTACCATGGCTTAAATTTGTTGCCAGTCACTTGAATCCATTATACTTGTGTTAGCGAGGAGGGTGCTATGGTTACCAGCCATGTCTACATGGGAGGTTTTATTAAGGGAAATTTATTACACTCCTGATGCAGCATGGAGTTTTGGTGTGGTGAATTCACTTTTTGAAGTGGACAAAAGTCAAAATAAGAATCTGAACAGAAGTTAAATGCCTGCCTGGCTTTCACATCAGGGTGCTTACATCCTAGACAAGCTGGTAAGAAGACATTTTAAAAGAAACAAGACTGTTGTTTCAGATATGGATATGAAATGGCAGGCAGACTTGATGGATATGCACCAGTTTTCCAAACACAACAGCAGATTTAAGAACATCTTAACAGTGATGGACATATTGTCAAATGATGCTTGTTCCTTTGACCTAAAAGACAAGTTGGCAGGTGAAGTATCCCAGGGCTTTAAAACCATTTTCTCAGGGGGTTGCATGCCTAAAAAATTACTGACTGATCAGGGCAAAGACTTTTTAAATAAGCTGTTAAGCAAACTGTTAAAGCAGTATAATATGCACCATTTTGTTATGAATAATGAAGTGAAAGAAGCAGTTGTAGAGTGGTTTAACAGAATGTTAAAATCAAAGATGTGGAAGTGTTTAACAGCCCACAACACTTCTTGCTACATTGATGCATTACCAGGGTTTATAAAGTGCTATAACCACAGCTTTCATAGAACTATCCATGCCAGACCTGTTGATGTGAACTCCTCAAATTCTCCACAGATGTGAAAAACAGTGTACAGGGACTATTTTAAAATAAAATCAGCAGCACTCTTATTCAGAAAAGGAGACCACTTGAGGGTGACTAGAACCAAAGGGAGATTTGAAAAAGATTGTGAACAAACATTCACTAATGAAATTTTCATAGTGGATGAAGGTGTTAGGCAAGTGCAGACCCCCATCTACTGCCTAAAAGATTACCAGATGAAACTATCATGGGTTCTTTTAACCCTGAATAACTACAAAAAGTGAACCCCCAACAGGACAGCATTTACAAGATTGAAAAAGGTCTGGCAAAGAAAGGAAAGGGGAGAAAGTAGCAGTTACTGGTCAAATGGTTGTGGTGAGCTGGCTATATTTAACAGCTGGGTGGAAGCCTCCTAAGGATTGTGATAATCATAGGTTTAGGAGACAGGAAAACCTAACTGCCCCAAGCAGAAAGATAGAGCTACTAGGCCACCTCCACAGTGATTTTTTTTTTCAAGAAAAACTTTTGTTGAGTGGTGTGAACATGAAAATTAAACTGACTTACAGTAAAGACACCTTCTGTTTAATGGGTGCTCCAGCAGCTAGACAGTGTAAACTACAAATTACGTATGCCTTGCTTTTAAAAAAAAAGTGAGGGTAGCCTCAGGCATCCAAATGGGCACACAGAGGGCTTTCTTATGGCCAGTGCTAAATATCACATAGACCGTGTGGAAATGAAAGTGCTTAGCATCCCCACTGGTAGCTGGGTCATTAATCACAAGAATCTGTTTTTGGGACAGTTGCCCAAACTCTTCATCATTGGGTTTGTGGTTAACAACACATTTAGCGGGAACTATGCTAAGAACCCCTTCAACTTTAGCATTATGTTAATTTTGTTGCCCTGTATGTCAATGGAGAACAAATCCCAGTAAAACAACTATAATCAGATTTTGAAAATGGTAACTGCATGAGAGAATTTATGCATCTGGTGCAGATAGCCAGTAAACATATAAAAGACCTCTCCCTGTTGATCCGCCATGAGGAGTTTGCCCAGGGGTACACCTTGTTTGCCTTTGACTTGTTTCTTTATCAGGAATCTGCTGACCATTATTCACTGATTAAAACTGGGAACCTAATCGTGGAAATACCCTTTGCTGGTGCTTTACCTAACACTGTCAACATGTTCATGTACAGGGCCTTTGACATTATGGAGATAAACCAGAGGAGAAGTGTCTGTTTGACTACATGTGAAGATGGGTGGCCAACAACTCTCCCGGGTTTTATCCCCAGACCCATCCACCAAAGAGACTTTCTTAGATGTGTTCCACTATGAATGATTCCCTAAGGCTCAGATGTCTTGAAGGCCCCTGAGCCTGCTCGTCAATACACACCTGCATAACCATCCTGGAGACTGGCTGGCAGCTTAACTGGTGGATCAGTACCATGGGGAGTTTTTTTATTCATACAGCTACCACATAAACAGCACTCTCTTTCTTTAAAGCATTATGCTCTTTTTAAACAAGAATGCTACCAACAATGCTTTTCAGATGAAACAGTTACAAGACCTCCACTCTGTTGCCTGCAGATACCATTGTGTGGTTTTCCTGCACTACTGTAAAAACAGGCTACCATTTGAACAGATTTTAAAATAGCATTCTGATGATTTAGTACTAAATGACCACAGGATGATACAGTTTGTAAAAAGTAAATATAAAACTTTCCACATGGCTAGACCTGCTCAAAACATGTTTCAACATAAACAGACATGTGTCTCTTGCAATGACTTCCATGAACATATCTAAACAAAGCACCCCACTATTGGGTTTGTTTTTAAACGTGTGTGTGTTTCTTTTACCCCATACCACTTAAAAAAAAACACTCTATAGACAACATTTTGAAGCAGTATAGAATAATACATTGTGAAAGTAAAACTTTACATGGTGACCCACTTGCTTTTAGAAACAGTCCTTCACTTTTTAAGCAGTAAGGCTGCTGTTTCTTCGTCCATGGCAGATGCTTTCAGGTGTTCCAGATGATCCCAATTCACAACATTGCCCATAACAGAAGACAGTATGTTCTGCTTGGCCATGGCTTTCATAAAGATGTCCTGACCTTTAAGTAGGCATTTACTAGAAAAGGCATGAGTCTGAAGACTACACTAGACTAAGTTGAGTATGTTAGAACCCTTGATGACCATTCCTTTGTATACAAAATCCCCTTGATCATCCCAAGAAGAAATATGCTTGAGATGACTGAGTTTGTTGAGCAACACTTTAGCATTTTTCCTGTATTAGGCATGCAGATTATTCAACACTTCCTGAAGGATGGGGTCAGGATTCAATGGGGTTTCCATGGATTTTGTGGTTCTGTTCTGGTAAAACAGGATTACTTTCTCTCTGTCCAGATCACACTATCAGGTATTTTTAAAGAACAGCAGCATACAGTTTAGCTTTATTGTATTCAGCTAAACCCTGCCTTTGGAAAATGTCCTTCACTTCAGCTTCCAATATGTGGGTCGCCTCTGTTCTGATATTTTCCTGAGGTGGTGGGGGACCACTTAATTGCTCCAGTTGGTGGCTGAACACCAGGTACATTTTTTTCCTCATACTCCATCACTGCTCAGTCAAAAGTCCAGTAATCAGAGGGATGCCAAAACTTAACAGGAGCCAGATGAATCTTCCGGACTGTTTCACCAGCTGTTTCTTTTTTTCATGAGACAGTTTGTTGTTCCTTAGGCTTTTTATGATTCTGCATCTCTTTTTCAGCACATGGAGTTGGTGGGGTGTCCAAGGGGTGTTTCTTTTTAAGATGTTCAGATCAATTTCTAAAATGGTCACTACTAAATCATCAGAGGCTGAGCAGAGTATAGCTTTCCTCTGCTGGGGACAGGATTGAATAAACATTTTTAAGAGAGTCAGTTTTCTCTTCACACAGTTAGACATGTTTCCTAGGCCTGTGTGAAGCAGCAAGTATTTCCTTTGGATTCAGATTTATGCAATTTGGAGGGACAGTGATTTGATTTGGTGATTCAAATCACTGTTCCAATTCAATTCGGCCAATTTGGATTCAGAGATTCAGTGTTGATTTGGAGATTCGTCCATAGACTATACAGGCAGCAGTCATCGACAACACTGGATACAGCTGCCTCCAGCTGGTAAGTCTTTGGTGGTGGGCAGAGGAGGGAGGGAAGGGGTGTGGTGGGGCAGATCAACACACCCACAGTGGGGGAGGGATTGGGGCTGGGGCTGGGACAAGCTGCCCAGCTGGGGTGGGGGGGTGCAGGACTTGGGAAGGGGGGCTCCTGCCACTGTGCATCAAAGCACGCCACCAGTCAAAAAGCTGCTCTTCTGGTGGCTCCTCCAGTGGCTTTTGCCACTAGGCTGGGAAGGCAGGGGAGCGAACGTGTGACCCCAGATCAGCACAGGGTGGGCTGAGCTGGGCTGTACTCTGGACGGGCTACAGAAGGCACTGGGAATGAGGGCTGTGCCCTCCCGCTGCTCATCCAGCTGGGGTGGGGAGGCATGGGATGGTGCCACATGCTACCTCAGACAAGTGGCATGCTGTGGTGGAAGCCATTCCAGCCTCCACGCACCTCCTGGACAAGCCGTGGCTTTACCCTGCCCCATCCCACCCCACCCCAGTTTTTTATACCTGAGAGCTTTTAAACTTTCTGTGGCCCCAGCAGCGGCAGGGCATGGCGGTGGGCACATGCACCCAGATCAGGGTGGAGCTGGCAGCAGGGGCTATGGGGAATTTTAGGGTGTCTGCAGCCCCCGTATAGCCCCCACTCCACTGAGCTCTGTGAGGTGGGCGGAGCCAGGGCTGTGCTCCGGGCTGCAGCTGGGGCTAGCCTCCCAGAGCACAGCCCTAGCTCTGTCTGCCCCACAGCCCTAGCTCTGCCAAGCCTGGCAGTGGGGGCTTGCCACCCAGAGCGCATCCCTGGCTCCACCCACCCTGTGGAGTGCAGCCGAGCAGCAGGCAACTGGGGCTCGCCTCCCAGAGTGCAGCCATGGCTCCGCTCACCCCTCACAGATCCATAGGCACACACCCACTCCCATGCCCTCCTGGACCGGCGGTGAGAGCTGCCAGAGGAGCCACCAGACTAGCAGCTCCTGGACCAGTGGTGTGCAGCAGCGTGCAGTTGCAGGAGCCCCCCTCCCTGAGTCCCACACCTCCCCACCCCAGCTGGGCAGCTTGTCCCAGCCCCAATCCCTCCCTCGCTGTGGGGACATTGATCTCCCCCCACCACACCCCTTCCCTCCTCACTCCGCCAACCACAACAGACTTACCAACAGGAGGCAGCTGTGTCCAGTGTTGTTGAGGACTGCTGCCTGTATAGTTTATGGCCCTATCTCTGAATCTCACTGAATTGATTCAGAGGCTTCCCATTCAATTATGACCTTTTATTGTGTCTCCCAATTCAATTCAGATTCAGAGATTCAGCCACCGAATCGGGCTGAATCTCCTTCGAATCGAATTAGCTACAGAAGCTTTGCACAGCCATAATATTTCCCTTCTGCAGGTTTGGCAGCTAGAAAAAGCCCACTGCTACATCTTATCTTTTTTTTATTTCTGCCCACTGCTTTTTTCAAAGTGTAAACCCCTGGCTGGTTGGGAGGAAAAAGCCTGGTTCTTAATCTAAAAGTCTCTGGGTAGAAGTGTTTAAGTCTACCACCAGATACCCATAAGATTTTTTAGTGGCAGCCCCAAAAGCTTCTAGAAACAACTGGGCCTTGCCCATATACATCTGCCTTGCTAGGGACACCACCTATAGCTTATCCTTGGAATTTTTCAACAGAACCATGTGTTTTGTGTTGAGGGTAATGGTGAGACTCTTTTTCCCCTGGCAGAAAACATTCTGAACTATATACATGATGCTGAGATTCCTGTGACATACATACTTGGTAAAGCTTTATCACTTTCACCACTCTCACAAGCAGAGTCCATCAAATCATCCACCACAACTATATTCACTTTATTAGGAAGATACAAGTGGTAATCATTAAGACTCTCTGACAGTCTCTTTGCAAGTTTGATAAAAAGATATTTACAAAGAAGTTCTTTATACAAAGGTTGTTAACAGCTATAGCACCACATAAGATTCTCAGGCATGACAGGCAACATTCTATCAGCATTACCCAAAAGGTTTTTTTATAAAGTAACTTTTACCACAGTCACTTGGTCCTGCAAGAATCACAGAAAAGGTGTGCTTCCAGCGCACATCCATGTTCAAAAACCATAAGGGAGGCTGTTAAAGTTTTCCGTGAGGACCTCTTATCATAAATGACTTTTTGTATTTTGTTAAAGGTGTTGGTTTCTATCATCTACCTCTCTTTGTTCCTGACAACAGAGAGTTGTTGTATCATGATTGTTTTAGGGGTGTCCCCATTGGGGTTCACCCTGTAATCTAGAATGAGATTTCTCAAGCTCTCAAATTCGACCTTTTCACAGTTGGCCACATTCAGGGTAATCCCTTTGACCTTCAAGGAGACTTTCCTCTTGACAGTTTGTACCCATAGGTTTTCAGACCTACTGACACAAACTCTTTGTGATGTGTTCATCTGGTAGGATCTATCTTGTGAACTTGCCTAAATAATCACCTAGCAGAGGGTTCCAGTCTCCCCCAGCTCACAAATATCACAGAATCTGTGTTATGGTATAGGCACTGGTCTTTCAACCTGTCTAGCAGCTCATACATCTGTAAGTACTCAGGTCCACACAAATGATTAGTGGTCTGGAGAACAACCTATAGGAGGAGAGGCTGAGGGACTGTTCAGCCTGGAGAAAAAGAGACTCAGATGGGACAGGAGAGGCAAATGTCAGGGGCTAGGAGAACACCTGTTCACCAAGACACCCCAGGGGAAGACTAGGAATAATGGTCATAAACTGATAGTGGATCCCTTCGATTAGACATTAGGAAAAACTTCTTTACAGTTCGTGTGTCCAGAGTCTGGAGTAGACTCCTCCCAGAGGTGGTACAATCTTCAAAAGATGACTGGACATACATCACGTGGGGGTTATCTGACCTCAACTGTCTTTCCTGACATGAGCAGAGGGGCTAGACTTGATGAGCTCTGAGGTCCCTTCCAGCCCCTAAATTCTATGAATCTATGAATCTATAAGCAGTGGTGAAACAGGCTATAAAGATGCTAGTGTTACCTGAGATCGTGTAACACTCTTTGGCATACTTCTAAGATACACCGGCTGTCTCATCATCAATAAAGTTGCAAAAGGAAACACCATAGACAGGAGAAAAAAGATAGCCAAAGAGTTCTTTGGGGTGCTTCATGATGGTGGTGTTGGGGAGGCTTATCCTCTGGATGAATTTACCCCACAAAGAATTTAGAAACAATTTTGTTATTTGCCACTTTGCAGGGTTGGGTTTAATATGCTGTGGCCATAAAGGTACACCTTTACTTTTGAAGAAATTGGACACATATCTGTTTTATTGTTCTTTGTCAGTATACCAGATGGGATACCCCAAAGCTTCCTGTTTTCATCAAAGGTGCAGTTTATATACTCTGAAACAGGGTGTTAGTCATCTCAGCAAAATGCCAGACTTCAGAGTTTTTAGCCACCTTGTACCCTTTTGTTATAGCTTTGTTTATTTCTGGCATGTACCAAGTGCCCAAGAGGGCCCTTTCCTCATCAGTGTGGGTGCAATTTTGCTGTGTTGTTTCCACACAGATGTGGCATAGCAGAAATATAAGTTTCCTGTTCATTCTTACGGGCAGTGCAGGGAAAAGCAGGTCTCGATGGTGGGTGCAGTTTCACCTTTGCCAATCCAAAATTGCTTAACAGGGGGCCAAAATTGTCATGGAGGATTTCAGGGTGTCTGACAGGGTATTCCTTTATTTTGTTTACAAATGGGTAGAAGCTGGTAAAATCATAATTGTGTATTTAATCACTGGGGTTAATTTTGTATTACAGACAGATGGCATTAGTTCTTCTCCCAAAGAGAGCATTCCTAGGCAGCAAAGGAGAAGGCAGCTGGATTCTGCTTAAGAAATCTATGAGCTCCCTGTCTGATTCAAACAGAGTCCTCCACTCATGCTCCCAAATGTTCCTGACAGTAAACCCTGCTCTCTTTAGATAATCAACCTTGTACTGTGTCTGGTAATTAAAAAATCCATAGGTTGTCCCCTGAATGGGTTCTACTCTTTTTCATTATAGCAAGTGACATAGCCATGGAAAATCAGCCATTAAATGCAAAGGCAGTGGATCTCCCATCAATGATGGCATACCCATCTAAAAAGTAGGTCATCACCTGAAATTTCCCACCTTGTAAAGCATGCTGGATTTGAATATTTTCTTTCTCTGAGATGTACATTAGCTACTGGATAAATGGGGTCAAAAATCTCTTTTTCTGCCTGTGGAAGAAAAGAAAAATGGAGTTGAATCTCCATTATGTGTAAGGGTACAAATCATGTATTCAGCTTAGGCTATGGGGAAGTCAAAAGGACATGACCCAAAACCGCCAGACTAACACAAGACTGGGACCATCCTGTCCTAGTCTAGTAAAAAACAAAAACTTAGCACAAAAGTAACCACAAACCAGCCTGCTGAGTCAGCCCAAAATGGGAAGTGACCCCTAAGGTTACAAGCTAGACAAGAAACCCTTAAAATCTGCTAACATAAAGATAAAATAGAAGACTTGCGCATTACTAACAAAGTCATGGCAAATGCTGATTGGTATCTGTCGTTGCTATGCTTATGATGTCATATTTTCTATATGAACTCGCCTCACCTGTTGTACGGGGTCAGACCTCTTCACAATTCTCCAATTGTGTATGAGTCTGTCCAGAATGCCTTCTCTAATAAACCAAGCTTCTGCTGACCTGACCTAAAGTTTGCTGCGTGTGTTTTACCACGACATGCCTGTGATAGTTGTCTGGTGGGAGAAGCACTATAGTCTGGTATTTCAAAAATATAAACCTGTGCACGGCCATACACTGGAGGCCAGTGTGATGTACCGGAAAGGGTCTATCCGGTGATGTCACAAGTTTTGCCTGTCAGCAGCTTGAGGTACAGTTTCCCCCAAACCCCTGCACCTATCTCCTTGACAGCTGTCAGGCTTTGTGGCCTCAGCAGGGCCTACCATCCCTGCAGCTTTCACCTTGCTGTGCCTTAACACACACAGTGTCACCCATGTCAGAGTTTTGCTTGTCCACAGCTTGAGGTACAGTTTCCCCCAAGCCCCTGCACCTATCTCCTTCAAACTTGGCAGGCTTTGTGGCCACAGCAAGGGCCACCATCCCTGCTGTTTTGCCCCTGTTGTGGCTTAACACGTACACATGACATGAGTTTTGCTTTCAAGAATTTGGGGTGCGCTTTCCCCCAAACCCCTGCACCTATCTTCTTGAAACTTGGCAGGAATCATGATCTCAGCAGAGGCTACCAACCCTACAGGTTTCATCTAACTTGGACAAAAAACCCCCAACATTATAGATATTTCATTGATTCCCCATTATACCATACGGCTGAATCTCCCAATCAGCTCTGAAGCTTCGGAGCCAATTCAGCCAAATCAAAGTGGGAAACCAATTCAGAACTCCAAATCGAATAGCTGGCATCTGAATCATCTGAATCTGAACCCAAATCGAATAGTTCCCTATTCGCACAGACCTACTCTTCAGCCTGCTCAAGAGAAGACTGAGAGGTGATCTTGTGGCCACCTACAAATTTATTAGGGGGACGCAGCAAGGGATCAGAGATGCTCTGTTCACCAGGGCGCCTCTTGCGGTAACAAGGAACAATGGTCACAAACTGACAGAGAGCAGATTTAGGTTAGATATCAGGAAAAACTTCTTCACAGTAAGGGTGGCCAGGATTTGGAATGGACTTCCAAGGGAGGTAGTGCTCTCCCCTATCTTGGGGATCTTTAAGGAAAGGCTGGATAGGCATCTGACTGGGGTCATCTGATGCCAGAACTCTTTCCTGACTAGGCAGGGGGTCAGCCTGCCCAGGCAAGGGGTCAGACTTGATGATCTGTTGAGGTCCCTTCCAATCTAGTATCTAGGAATCTACAACCTGATACCAAGCAAGCAGTAGGAAGGAGACCCACCAGCCAGGGGGAGAGACGGCAATTAGTAGTCAAGTGGTTGGAGTACTGTGTATAATTGACACAAAAATTGCTTATGGTTACAGGTATAGATATTCTCAATGAGGCATGTCCTCTGTTAGGCTTTGTGGCTGGCACCAATTCCAAAATTACGAACTAAAGCCTTCAAGTAATGCTTCAATAGAGGCCCAGACCCAACCAGGAATTTGGGAAGAGAGAGGGAGGGAAGGGGCATCCCTTGATGGGAATGTTGCTCATTAGAAGCATGTAGACCCTGAGACCAAGCAGGCATTAGGAAGGATTTATACTGTGTAATGTATGTGTATATATGCGTCTAAAAAATGTATAGTGTAATAGACAGACCAGAGATGGTTGTGCTCCACAAGCTACAAAGGAGCACAATCATTACTAAAACATGGTGGCTAGAGTATTGTTATTATCAGTTACAATTATTACCAGTATAATTATTAACTTATTCATTACTGCAGACAGCAAGGGAGGGAGGCTGACAAAGGCAGACACATGAGCCATTATTATTATTGTTGTTGTTACTGACTAACGTTAGGAAAAGACATTACCCCAATACCAATACTTCATTCTAATTCTTGCACTATACCTACTGGACAAAGTGAACACAGTGCCAACACTCAGCTGAGCACCCATAAATGACTTTGTGCTCCTTTGTGTCTTGTCTTGTGCCCAAGTTGCAAAATACATTGAAATTTTAAAAAATGGGTGTAAACCAAATAAAAAGAAAAGGAACATTGCATACAGAATCTTTCAAAACAGTAATGAAGCATATTTGGTTGGATTACCTGAATATTTGTAATTTTTCACCATTTCAAAATCTTGCACACTGTAGGCCAGTAGGCTGAGTGACAGTCAGCCCTGGAAGCAGGGCACAGACACACAGCATAAACTGTTCTTACCCTGACCAGAGACAGAAACATTTTAATAATTGATAAATACAACATGTTAATATTAAAACAATTTTTTTTTCAAATTAACTATCATATCATGTGCATGTTTAGTTGCTGCTGTAGTCACAGAATAATGTTCCTTTTTGTCTATGTTTATAAACTCTGTACATTACGGCAGAGAGAGTGTTAATTTTTATACATGCACTGTTTACTACCATTATCAGGACTAATCATACTGCTCCTCTCTCTCACAATTCTTTTTTGAGTATTGTGAATCAAAGAATAATACCAGTAGTGATAGGCACCTGGCAGTGAGGCATTGCCAGCATTGCCAGTTGAGACAATGCAGAAGAAAGTGGTGTCAGGCATCCTTCTCAGGCTTCTTAAGTGGGTTTTTCTTTTCTGCCTGTTGTCACCAGTGGTAGCAACATGCAGCATAGCAATGGGAGCTAAAAATAGGAGGAAGGGAGCATAGAAAGAGCATAGGAATTTTTATTGAAAAACCACCACGTAGTGCCTCCTGCCTGGACCTCTGGTACACCTCGTATACCTTCCTTCACAACAAAAAAAGCCACCAACCCAATTTGCATGAAAGTTGAAGTAAACAATGCACCCCCCCCCCCTTAGGGCACAGCCAAGTGTCAGGTGTCACTTACCAATGCATAAAGATGCCGGTTTTGGAGCATGTTGTGATGTCCTCTTTCAAGTTTCATATTGCAAAGTGGCTCTCAGCCTGCACTCAAAAGCTTCACTGCACCCAACTTCAGCAGCCTGCACTCTTCTTGAACACTGCATTTGCATTCCTGTGCCCCCCAGGGGCAACTCTCCCCTCTGAGCTGAGTCCTTCTGCCTCTGGTGTGTTGCCATCTCTCATCCGCCTCCAACCTCTCTCATCAATACAGTGTACATGCACCCCAACCACTGCTTCCCAGATTTATAGGCCTTGAGTGGGGCAGGAACACCCCTCCCTCAGCCCCCATTTTCATGTAAAAAAAAACTCCAGACAGTCTGGTGCCAGGCTGGAAAAAAGCACAAAAAAGTGGGAAAAGTGCCTTTGCAAAGTGGGTGCCTCGGCAAATGTTTGTGGTGCCTTTGCAAACTGCTTGTGTGCAAGCCAGACTTGTGGGGGGGGATGCAGCCAGCCTCCCTGTGTACCTTTGCATGTGAGATTGCTCCCCCTCACACCCCATGCAGCAAGTGCCCAGAAAAAGTGGCAGGCAGAACCAAAAAATCAATCAACCCCCGCTCCTCTCCCACACCCAGCACTGTGAGCAGGGATTTTGCCAGCCCTTCAAAGTTAGGGAGCCAGGCGCAGAAAGCCAGGACAACATAAGGTTTTATTGTAAGGAACACTACTGTAAGCAGTTGGTTACTTGGGCTTCTTTGCCTTACCCCACCATGACCCTGAACTGGTCCTGGATCCCTGAACTGCACTGATGGCTGCCTGACCCTGCTGGCAGTTGTACACCCCTCCCCTATCTCCACTGTATTTGAGGGAACAGGCTCAGCTGTAATGCTTCTGGCTACCTCCTGGACAGAGGCAGGCCAAGCAGAGCTACTTTGTCCTTTCTGGGGTGGTACCTGCTTTTTAAAGACATGCTTTGTAGGGCTGTGCAAGGCTTCAGACAGAGCTTCAGATCCAGAGAACTTCAGACGCTTCAGGGTCCGAAACATCAAGTCTGGGTCGAAGCACTGGCCTCTAGACCTGTGCGAGTTGGCAGCAATTTGATCCGGCTTTGGATCCAGCCGCTTTGGATGGCCATGATCTGATCTGGAGGTCTGGACTGAGTTTCCCCCTTGATCTGGCTGAAGCAGCTCCAAAGCTTCGGAGCCGCCTCGGAGATCCGGCTATAGGGTATAACAGGGAATCAATGAAATATATATAACCTTGTTGTTTTTTGTCCAATTTGAATGAAACTTGCAGGGATGGTAGCCTCTGCTGAGAGCATGCAACCTGTCAAGTTTCAAGAAGATCAGTACAGGTGTTTGGGGGGAACTGTACCTCAAGCTGCGGACAAGCAAAACTCGTACCACGGGTGACACTGCGTGTGTTCAGGCACAGAGGGATGACAGCTGCAGAGATGGTGGCCCCTACTGAGGCCATGATGCCTGCCAGCTGTGGAGGAGATCAGTGCAGGGGGGTTCTGGAACCCTGCACCCCTAGCTGCTGACGGGCAAAACTGGTGCCATGGGTGCTTGTGGGACTGACTGTGTCTGTCTTGGGGCAGTTGATTGTCTGTATTGATTCTTTCCTCTCCTTAGCCTGGTTTTGTAGGTGCTAATTGATGCTCATTAAGTCGTTATGTAGTAGCTAGGTCCTATGTATTGAGCTGGTCCCTGAGTCCCTGGTCCCTGAGTGAATCATGATTGATTGGTAACTTGTAGCTGCTTAGCAGGCAGGCCTGCAGTAGTGTCTCCCCTCTCCGCCCCAAGACAGGCACAGTCAGTCCCACAAGCACACATGACCTGAGTTTTGCTTGTCCGCAGCTTGAGGGGCAGTTCCCCCCAAACACCTGCACCTATCATCTTGAAACTTGGCAGGCTCTGTGGCCTCATCACGGGTCACCACTCCTGCAATTTTCACCCCCCTGTGGTGTCATACAGCCATGACTTGAGTTTTGCTTTCAAGAATTTGTGGTACAGTTCCCCCAAAACCCTGGCACTGATCTTCTTGAAACTTGGTAGACTTTGTGGCTTCTGCCTAGGCTACCACCCCTGTAGTTTTCACCTCTATATGTTGTAATGCCTAGACGTGACATGGGTTTTGCTTTCAAGAATTTGGGATACAATTGCCCCTAAACCCCTGCACCAATCTTCTTGAAGCATGGCAGATTTTATGGTCTTCATAGAGGTTACCATCTCTGCAATTTTCATCCAAATCAGACAAAAACCAACAAAGTTATAGATGTTTCATTGATTCCCCCATTATACCCTACAGCCGGATCTCCAAGGCAACTGTGAAGCTTTGGAGACGCTTTGGCCGGATTGAGGCAGAAACCCAGTCTGGAGCTCCAGATCAGATCACTGCCATCCAAAGTGGCCAGATCCGAAGCCAAATCGGATCGCTGCTGACTCGCACAGGCCTAATGTCTACCAACTGTTCCTTCTCACAGAAGGCATCTGTGTTTTCCACAATTTATTTCTTCCAGACCTCATCCCCATCCAGACCTGGAAGGGTGTGGGCAGTGGGGTCCTGCAGGGCTCGGTCCTTGGACCGATACTCTTTAATGTCTTCATCAGCGACTTGGACGAGGGAGTGAAATGTACTCTGTCCAAGTTTCCTGATGACACAAAGCTATGGGGAGAAGTGGACACGCCGGAGGGCAGGGAACAGCTGCAAGCAGATCTGGACAGGTTGGACAAGTGGGCAGAAAACAACAGAATGCAATTCAACAAGGAGAAATGCAAAGT
>NW_005842834.1:522225-528353 GCF_000455745.1 Alligator sinensis
CCCCGCCCTCTTTCCTGCCTATGCAGGGGGTCGGACTCGATGATCTATTGAGGTCCCTTCCGACCCTAACATCTATGAATCTATGAATCATCAAAATGCAGACTCCCAGAGTTCTTCCCTCCAGCCTTGTGCACCTGACACTCTGTCTCATAATGACTCCACCAAAGCCTCTATCATGCTTTTCTAGGGACTGTCACTGCCTGTGGTGCATATCCCTCGAGCGCTCTGCTGTAGTGCAAGCTGGGATCCAAGGTTTAGGGGCACATGCCCAACCAGCATTGGGTGCAGTAGTTGGTAAACAAATGAAAAAGTCTTCCCAGTTTGGTGACATTTCCTTCCCTCAAGAGGAGGAAACTACAACCCCCTACCCCTCCAGCTGAAGTGAAGAAAATGCCTGTAGCTACAGAAACAAACCCTGCAAGAGTGGGGCACCATTCATATTCCCTTCATCCCTCCACATGCCCTTCATCCACCACCAAAAGAGCATGACAACCCACCTCCAGCATTACCTGCATTTCTCCCCCCTGACAGACAAACCCAACCCACACAGATCTGAACAGTGCCTGCCAGTGGCAAGAAGCACATCCCAAGATACTTACAAGTCACCAGTCACACATCTTCTTGGGTCTCAGGAACAGAAAACGATGTTTGTGTGTGGGGAAGAGAAAGCACATCAAAAAAGGTTTCTTCCAGTTTGTCTACTTCCACCTCATCATCTGTGCTAGTCTGTGGAATTATGGGGGACACTGGTCAAATTCAAGACATACTGCTCTTCTTGACAGTCCCCATCATCCAGGAACATGGAGCAGTCTTCCCACTGCTGTGACACACTAATGATTTGCAGGTCAGGAGGAGCTGCTTCTTTCAGCGCGCTCTCCTCCAGCACAACGCCAGTCCTGAAAGACAGCAGACAGAGAGCCTCGTCTGCATCCTTGGAGAGAATCGTGGACAGCTGGTTGTAGAAAGAAGCAATTGTGAACCCTGCCCCAGAATGAGAGTTTGCATCCTTGGCATGGTGAAATGCACATCCTGGGGCCTTGATATTGCACCAGCACTGAATCCAGTCCCGGTTGTGCCCTCGTGCCTGCATTGCTTTTGCAATGGCTACATACACAGGCTGATTCCTCATACTTTCCCACTGGTCTATGATCTTTTACTCTGACTAAATGTTGATTAAGTCCTGCAGTTCTTTCCAGGTCCAGTTGGCTCCATGGGTGTTGGAGGTATCAGCCTCCTGCTCCATCACCTGCATATTGCTGGGCTTGGTTTTCTGAACATCGGGAAGGAGTTCGTACCCAACATCAACTGGATTCATGAAAGGTCACTGGCAAAATTTGTGGGTCAGCTTTATACAAATGCCTTGCATGGGCAGTTTGGAAAATTCCACATACTGTTGTGAAGTTATCACCTGTTCTCACAACACCCAAAAGTGATGAAGCTCCATGTTTAGCAACAAAGAAATGGTGATGGGCTTGAGCATGGGTCAAATAAAACCATTGTCCATTTGGATGTCTGGTTTTGCCCCATAATGTTGCAAAAATCAATCACACCTGCTTGTGTTTTTGTCTGTCTCCCCCTTGTCCCACAGAATCAAGGCCAAATTTTTATTGCTTCAACTATAGAAGCACAGACTGTTTTTGCTGACCTGCAAAAGTATTCAGTTTGTCTAGTCCTACATTAACACAAAAGCACTATGACAAAAAAATTTAAGTCTCATTGAAGAATTAAATATTTGAAAGCTTGATGACATTTGTCTTGAACACAGACTTGATGCATCAGAACATGTCCATTATAATTTTTTTCTTATCTCAGGGTAGAATACCAACAACACCCCTCACCAAACAAAGGCTGCACAAATGCTCAGTGCCCCGGGGTTACTTGTTGAAATGCAGATAAGAGTTAAAATGCAGTGGTGAGCTCCAAACCACAACCCCCTCCCCACCTCAACCCCTTGGTGGAGTGGAGTGGAGTGAAGATTCCTCTGACACGGAGAATCTGGAGGAGATGAGTGAACAGGAGGAAGAGGAGGAGGTGATAGTGCTGCTGATTGAACTGCTGCTGGCCTTGAAATTAATACAAGATATGCAGGACCGGATAATGATGATAGTGTATGCATCATTAGCATTTCTCCAAGCTTTCAATTAAGAGACAACTGCATGTACAGGTGCCTCACGAAAAAGGGGATGGATATATTCTGAGGAGTGGAACAACCAAGAAGCATGTGAAGAAATGAAAGTTGACGGGGCTCTTTTGAGAATCCTGAGGAGTAGCAACCACATGTTCTGGGCCACTTGGAATGATCAGCAGTGGCTGGAGATGTTCCGAAAGCCAGGGAGATGTTTTATCATATCATCTCAATGCTGGGGCCACAACTTACGAGGCAGGACACTAACATGTATTGGGCCATCCCACCAGACAAGAGAGTGGCCACATCCATCATGAAACTGGCCACCCCATCCAGCCTCTGCTACATTGTGAACCAATTCATTGTGGCTTCCTGCACAGTCGGGTTAGCAATTCACAAGGTATGCCAGCTGCTGCAGGACATCACTGCAAACAACTTTATTTGCCTCAGAAATCCTCAGGAAGTCATAGATGGCTTCAATGCCATGGGGTTCCCTAACTGCGTGGGGGCTTTAGACAGCACTCACATCCCAGTGCAGTCCCCTTCCGGGAGGGGGAGCTCTTTCACAAACAGAAAAGGATTTGCCTCCATAATCCTACAAGCCATGGTGAGTGTGTTCAGAAACTGTCCACTGCCTGGCCTTGTGGAGAAAGGACCTATGCACCCAGAGTCCCCAAGACACTGACCCACAGTGTTGCCGTTCCCCCACTTATAATAGCAGATGCTGCCTACCCTCTAAAGCCCTAGATCAGGAAGCCTTATGGACCCACAGAAGCTGGTTTTCAACTTGCATCTGAGCAGATGCAGGGTGGCTGTTGAATGTGCCTTTGGCCTACTGAAAGCACAATGGAGGGCGCTTAACTGCTGGCTTGAGCCAGAGCCAGAAAATATCACGGCCTTTGTAGTGGCAGCCTGCATGCTCCACGATATCTGAGAGACCAGTGGAGCAGTTTTCAGTGCGTCATGGGTTGAAGAAGCATGACAGGCAGAAAGCCAGACAGAGATGTGGCCAGGCAGCAGTGGAGGGACCAAGGACACATCCAAAAGGAGAAGCTGGTAGGGCGGCCCTTGTGCAGGATTGCCTGGCAGCACATATTATGGATATGGATGCTGACAGCAACTAGCAGTGGTTGTTCTTTTGATTAAAATAAATTATTTTACTATTTACAACATAAACATCTGTGTCTGTCTGCAGGGGTGTGTGGGGGAAGGCAGCAGATGGGGGTTGGAGGATGAACAGGGCATGGGGGGGAGGTGGACTGTTGTTTGGAAGCTGGCATTGGTCGGGGAAGGAGGGGGTAGCTCATTACACACCACTGCCTAGCTGAAGCAGATGCGTGCCATGAACGCTTAGTAAAAATTAACAGTGTATTAATAGTACGGTGGGGGGGGCAGGGGGGGCGGATGTGTGGTGCCAAATCTGACAGCTGTTACCTTTCTGGCTTTCAGGAGTACATTTCCCGGAATTCCCATGCTGCCAGGGCTTGGAACAGTCAACACAACATGAAACACCCACACACCAGTCCACGTCACTTTCACCATCAGCCACAATTGCCAACCACCCATGGTGGCACCACCCACTATTCTCAACCCCCTATATTTCTGATATCATATCATATATAGTTAAAAAAATCACAGATAATTTTTTATTACTTTATAACATGGGGGGAAGGGAAAGGGATGGGAGGGGTGATTCACATGGTTTGTCGTTGGGATCACTACTGGGAGGCTGGCCTGAGCCTAGGCAGGTGCAGGTGGCAGGGTTTTGGGGTGGCCATTGCCTGGCGTGGGGGTGGTGGGGAGGGGAGACTTAGTGTGAGACTCCCAGCTATGGGGCAGAAGGCGGAGGCCAGTTTACCAATGAACATGCACCTCCTGCTGTAACTCATTAGGAAAGACATTGTTGGGGGTAGATTAGTATTTGGCTCCCCCTGCTCCAATCTGCAGGGAATTACACAAGGGACTTAAGTCATTTGAAAACTGTTTGAAATAACCCAGGTTAAAATTTTAAGGCACGTTAAATTAATGAGGATCAAACACTGTGGCGTGTACAAATGCCCCAGGGACTCCTTTCCCCTCTCAGACTTGCCTCCCAGGGGATCCTGCCCATCAGTTTCCTGGGGGAGTCACAGTCTGCTTTTCTGAAGTCCAGTGTCCATACTCTGCTTCTCTCCTTTCTTCCTTTTGTCAGCCTCCTGAATTAAATCACCTCATGGTCATTGCTGCCCAACTTGCCATCCACTTCTACATCCCCCACCAACACTTCCCTGTTTGTGAGCAGGAGGTCAAGAAGAGCATGGCCCCTAGTTAGTCTCTCCAACACTTGCACTAGGAAGTTGTCTCCAAAACTCTCCAAAAACTTCCTGGATTACCTGTGCACTGCTGTATTGCCCTCTTAGCAGGGTGATTGAAGTCCCCCATGAGAACCAGAGCTTGTGATCTGGAAACTCCTGCTACTTGCTGAAGAAAGCCTCATCTACTTCATCCTCCTGGTCAAGTGATCTATAGCACACATCTGCTGCAACATCACTCTTATTGCTCTCCCTTCTAACCTTAACCCAGAGACTTTCAACAGGCCTACTTCCAGTTTAATACTGGAGCTCTATGCAATCATGCAGCTTTTTTACACACAGCTCAACTCTTCCCCTTGTCCCCTGCTTGTCCTTCCTGAACAATTGTACCCATCCATGACAGTGCTCCAGTCATGCAAGCTATCACACCAAGTCTGTGTTATTTCAATCACATCATAGTTCCTTGACCGTGCAAGACCTTCCAACTTTTTGCTGCTTGTTTCCCAGGCTCTGTGCATTCATGTACAAACACCTGAGGTAAGTAGCCAATTGCTCTACTTCCTCAGGAAGAATGAGGCCTCCCCTGTTGAACCCTCCTGCTGGCACTTCTTCCAGGTCCCCCACTTCCCCACTTCCCTCAGGGCTTTGTTATCCATTCCCTGAGGAACCTAATTTAAAGCCCTCTTCATGAAGTTAGCAAGCCTGTCTGTGAAGATACTCTTCCCTCTTTGTCAGGTGGATCCCATCTCTTCCTAGCAACCCTTCTTCTTGGAACAACATCCCAAGGACATGATGTGTATCCCCACGCCCTTCACCCTTGTACCCACAGCCCTGTAGTCATTCTTGATCTGCTCAGAGTCACCCTTGGCAGTACCATTGCTGCTCACAAGGATGAGCAGCATGGCATAGTAGTCAGAGTTGGACAAATCTTGGTAATCCTTCTGTGAAATCTTGGATTTGGGCTCCAGGCAAGCAGCAGACCTCCCACGACAATGGCTTTTTCCCTGCAGAAAGGTGTTACGTCTCAGCTCTGTGTTCTTGGGCAACCCTGGCATGGGACACAGCCTGTCTGACTCACAAAGAATTCCCCCTCCCTCCCTTCCTCTACATAAATGAAACTGATTAAGATGCAGTGAGAGACACACCTAAGACCCTCCAGATAAGGGTGACAAGAGTGAAACAACTGCCCTGGGTCTCATTTGCATCCGAGATGGAACCAGATGACCATTCATTTATATGAGAGATGGAGAACAGAAAGCCTGAAGCAGAGACTGCAGTGAATTCTGGGATCAGAAAGGCAGGAGAGCACTGCATGATGGGGAATCTGTGCTCCAAATGCTAATCAACCCATGTTCACACACACCCAGCTCAGCATTTATCAGACCAGTTCTAATCTGGATTTACAAAGGACTTTCCCCACCCCCAGACACACACACATCTCTAAGTTTAAGAGGCATCTCAGGCTGTACATTCCCCAGTCCCACTATGGGAGGCCTATGTAAACTTGATTGACTAAAACTCGGTTGCCAGGTTAGGGAATGCTGAGGCAAGAGACCGAGTCAGAGCGGGTATGAGCAACATTTGAACAATGGTAAAGGGGTTCATCACAGTGTCCAGCCCGTTGGAGCCCTAACCACAGGTGTTGCCATACTTTTCCTGAGACGACTGGTGGAAGTCCTCTCCACAAAAGGTTATGAACACCCCAATAATTG
>NW_005842834.1:529125-547837 GCF_000455745.1 Alligator sinensis
TGCCCTTATGAACTGAATGCTGGCCCATGAGGGTGTCAGCTGGACACCCAGCCGGATTCAGAGGGATTCTGTTCACCTGTGTGCTTGTGTCTGACTGCAGTTTATTGTTGCTCTGATGAACTGATTCTTGGCATATGAGGGTGTCAGCCTGTCCATGCTGATCAACCTGGCCAGGTCAGGAGTGTCACGTTAATTTGTGTGTGTTTGTGTGTATGACTGACTTGGTGACTGGAGGAACCCAGCCCCATTGAGACTGAGTCCTGCAAGATAGCTCCATTGGGGGTGAGGACTTGCAGAAGGGAGAGATACAGCTCCGTATAGAAACACAAGTAACACAAGCAGCACATGACAGAATTACCAAGACGCTAGAAACGTATCCCTAATAAATGAGCACACCCCAGAGTAATGGGAAAATCTGGTAACAAGGGAGTCTTCAACCACCACCACCCATCCCTTTGTCTCCATGAAAGTGATCCCAATCCTGTGCATTGTGGGGATTCCTGGCCTGGCCTCTTCCACCAATGGTAGTGCTCTCCTCCTCTGTTGCTAGCACTCCATATCTATTCTCCAGGCAACCCACTGCATGTAGGGATGATGACTTCTTCTTGCTGCCAGAAGATACAAGCTTCCAGCTTCCACCTTCCTGGGAGTCCATGGCCTCTTCTTTTTCTAGCACCACCTCTGACAGTCCTTCCTCCACAGTCCTAGAGGTTTTCTACAGCATAGAACTGATGAAGTCCTTATGGTAGAGGATGCTTCAGAGCCTTGCTACCTCCTCTTGTAGCTCTCTTGCCTTCTCCCTGAGGGACACGCCCAGATGGTACCACTCACACTGTAGGCACTCACACGTGGAAGCAGAGGAAGAGCTGGAAGTAGCAGTAGCTGTGGTATTGTGATGTCCTCCAGCCATTCCTCAGGGTCTTCTAATTTGTGCCTCTCACTTCATTCCTCTCTTTTCAAGCAGGCCATCCCTAGCAAACTCCTCTATAACTGGCCTGTTTGATGTTCCTTGATCTCTTTTCTCTGAAATCTCTTTCATCTCAGGAAGCTTACAATAAAGGAATGTGAGTTTCCAAACAAACTCCCCCTTACTCTGGACTCTAGTTAAACAAGGGCCTTAAGTCTCTAGCTGCTGAGTTTTAGCTGCTAAAAAAAAGCTATGTACTTAGTCAGTTCTAATTACATATTTAAAAAAAGAAAAAAGATCTTACCTTTGAGGTTCCCCTTCAAAGAAAGGTGTGGAAAACTGACCTGTGTACTGACTAGTGAACTGCTGGCAAACTGTCCTGTTTGCTTCTCCCTGTTCGCTGCTCCCCTGATTGCTTGGGCTGCCTCCTTATATACCTTAGGCATCCCCTTTAAAAACCTCATTATGTCCTCCAGTTTTTTTACACCTTTTTGTTACATACAGACTCTGGTCTGGATGCCTATATGCATTTTTCTCTAGTACCTTGTTGTGTTACCACTTCATCCATTTCTTCCCATATCTTCAGTTAAGACACCCAGATCTAGGTCTCAGCCAAGAACATTCCCATCCTCTAGCTCCAACCTGACATGCCAAATTCAGTCTTTACTAAACACTTTTCAGCATTCTTTGGAACATTTCTCCTGTGGGTTTTTTCTATTGGTTAAAACTCCATTACCCTTCCTGTCTGGCAGGCCCCATATCTCACCGTAATCTCTCACCGATACCCCAGTTTTCCAATATATCTTGATAATGCTTTCTTTCTGATACTACCCACTCCTCATTTGGGCCCATTGTTGAAACAATTTTTCTTATGCTGGTAGTTTCCTGTCTTGGTTTCTGTAATGTTCTATGCAATCTTATGGTTCTCAGAATCCACTACTAAAGCCTATACAAACAGTCGCTGACCAAACCCTTTTCTCTCTCTTGTCATCTTTGAAACTTACCTTCAGCTGAGAAAGGACTGTCACCTGGTGAGCAGGTGAAAGGCAATAGATAACAAAGACATTAATTCTAAACACATGGGGCAAGTCTAGATGAGATACTTTACTGCAAAGTAGTATAGTTTACTGTGCAGTAAACATGTACATCTACACGTACACATGTTTAATGCACAGTAAACCTCGCTAATCATGAGTAAATTGCAAGTAGTAAATTTACTTGCAATTAGTAATGGCACAGTAGAAATTGGGGAGATGCTTGACCAGGAGCAAACCTGCATGAAACTGGCTGGTCTGAGGGAAAGGCAAGAGCTGGATTCCCAGCCCCCATTCACTCCCCAAGCAGCTGGCATCATACCATGCAGGGAAGCTGCTGATGAGTCAGTCCCAGGCCACACCCTTACCTGGCAGAAGGCATACCCACAGCTGCCCCGCACCCTGGACAGCTCCCAGGGAAGCTCTGCCTGGCAGGGGGCTTGCTGGCAGCTGTGTGTCCAGATGAGCAAAGGGCCAGAAGAGCTCTGCCTGCTGCAGGAGCAGCTTTCTCCCAACCCCATGCATAACAGGTCCTCTCCCAATGTTCACAGGGTCAGGAGACAGCTGCCGCTGCAGCCAACAGAACTCCCCAGGCCCCATGACCACTGGGACCACCCTGTGCCCCTTGCCAGCACCCAGGCTAGCACTAGAGGGAAGGCAACCTTCCCTCAGAGGGGACCCTAGAGCTCCCTCTGGCTTCTTCAGGGTGGTAGAGCAGCGTGGGAGCAGCCTTTACCAAGCTGTTCTGGGGTGGGCTTACTGTGCAGTGTTTTTGCTGCACAGTAAGCCTACTTTGAATTAATAGCACTAATAATGGCATTAATAAGGCAAGTTGATTAGCAAGAACTCAGATACATTGCTTGAGAAGCAGGTCAAGGTCATAAATAAACAGAGAATGGAATTTAGATTCAACATAAAAGACTGAGCTAATGGAATTTTCGGTACAGAATATGTCTATGAAAAATTGGAGAAAGAAAAAATCTTTTTGGTCTCGGAAGACTTTCAGAGACCTTGCAGTAGAAGAAAACTATTTTTTTTCAGGGATTTATGGATAATATTGTCTAATATTGGCATGTTCTTCCTACTGATTAAATAGAAGACACTTTATTGAGGGAAAAAGATAGCCCATTGAGGAAAAAGACAGGAAAGAGAAGCCTTTTGATTTGGTCAAGTAGTGCTAATGACTGTGATAAGAGAACATGAAAATTGTATCTGAGAAATTAATAGCTACTGAGCTCATCATGGCTACAGAAAGGAGCTAGAGTTACTATCTCCAAAAAGTGCAAACAGGAAACGACTTGGTCAGCTTTGGATGGATAGTTATGGAAGTCAAATTGTCCAGTCATCCAGCTGATTGTCACTAACAAAGTAAAGTGCGAAGACTAGATGAGAGTGCTATGACTAAAACCATACACACTCAATTCTCACAACTGGGAATGACATCTGAGGACAGGATACAAGGGAGTTCCTTCTTTTTCCAAATCTGGAAGTGCTATTTTGTAGCATGGGCTATCCATAAAATTCTGTAGCTTCAGTAACAGCAGAAGTTTTTTGTCTGGCATGATCTAGGGGGCTGGTCCTGCTTTGAGAAGGGGTTTGAACTAGATCACCTCCTGAGGTCCCTTCAAACCCTAACTTTCTATGATTCTAAGATAAGATTCTCCTGAAGGTTTGTATTATCAAAATGATGCTTATGTTAAATGTTAAATAAATTTAGCAAGAAAATGTTACTGATATGTCATAAAACAGAAAAAGACACAAGGTTCTCAGCCTTCTGCAACTTCTTTTTGAATGAAACAACTGTTTCTTGACTTGGTTTGAGACCTGAGGGCCAGATCAGAGTGTCTGAGCAATGTCTGTACAGCTGGTATGTCTCAAATTATGTTAAAATGTCACTAGAATGTCTCAAATCGTGAAATTAAAGTCTCTTTCAGCTGTTTGACGAGAGCCTAAATTCTTTCCAGGGAAGTGAGTGAATCAGTTAGTACAAGGAAGACATTTATTTTAAAATAAGAAATGTTTGAAATAGCTTACTTTGAAAATAGCTTTCCTGAGAAATCTGTGCTGAGATGCACGAAGTGGATTTATGTCAGCAGTTCTTCGTTTGAACACTATGTGTCGTTGTTGGCCAGTGCTGTGCATTATTGCTGCTGATGGGCAAGGAAATTTCAGTCGGGAAGAAGCAAGCTGGGGAGCCGCCATACTGACGCAATCTGAGGTTAGAATCAAGTCTGCAATAATATGCTTGTATTCGACTATTACCCTAGTTCAAGACCCTTCGAAAGGATGGTCTAAGAGTAGCTTCATTGCGGAACGAAAGGAAACCTCTTTTCCCGAAAAAAGAGAGGACGAATGCACTAGCAGTTCTCACACAGACGGCTTGGGCTTCTTTCTCTTCCTGTCTCTAAGCAAATCTGTTTTTTCACCTAGCCATTAGTCAGTACCCGGAGAAGGTGAGAGAAGGCTGCAGAAGATCTGTAAAGACTCGTGCACAGACTCTTGGATGGTAAGAACCGAGTGAATTCGGGACAAACAGTTACATTAGAGAGTATGATCAAAACAAGAAATAAAAGTGTTAATTTCTGAATCAATAGAGGTGAAAAAAATAACGTTTTTCTCACCTCTGGATTATCGAGGCAGACCGGGGAAATGCACTCCGTTTATTTACAGTGAAAATGGAAACTGGGGGTGAGGAACAATTCTCATTTTCCTGCAGACTGGTGGTATCACGATGGGAGCTCGCATTTGACTAGGGAGCCTATGAATTGAGTTATTTATTGCTACCATCTATTTTCCAACTGTGTTCTTTATAGTTTTTTTAAATTAGCGCTGTAGACAGACAAGGATGAAAGCCCATTCCTAAGGTAATAAGGAAAGAAAGAAACAGAGACATTATAGGCACTTACTTCCTGCATTTAACGATGTCAATCCACAAAGACCTGAAAATACAGCTTCTATTTTTGCTCTGGATTTGGAGAAAGTTATGGCCATTGTGAATCAAGCTGCCTACGGATCCTGGCTGGACAAGAATGTGTCAGAAACGTGGTTTTCACAACATGAACTTGATAAGATCAATATGAATTATGTGGGGAAGGAATAATGGCGAAGAAAAAGAATGGGCAGAAAATATAAGCGTTCTTTCCAAATAATTTAGGGCAAAAGGAGGTTCTTCTAAACGGGAGGTATTAAGAAGCTGAGTTCTTCAGTTTTAGAAAACTAAAAAGAAAAGTTTCTTTATGATGCAAGAATCGATGTGGAATCACGATTTTTCACATAGTCTGTCTTTGAGGTTCTGGATCTAAAAGAAAATGAGCCAAGATATGGAGTGATATGAAACGACGAAACACCAGGAACTGTTGCAGCTCTTTTTAGTGTCAGCTCCTTATATATACTCATACTTCATACACCTTATGCCTGAAGGAAAACAACTCACAGGTACCAAGTAAATTGTGATCAGAATATCAACGCGGGGCATTCAATAGTGCAGGGCAAAGGAAGAACCTTTATTTCTACAAATTCCGAAAACGATAACAGTGATATTATAAAAACAGCTGATTACGATACTTAAAAACCTAGGTTGGGCTCAAAATTTTCTTAAGTTCTATAATCATTGCAGAACGTGATATGACTGAAGAAAATGACAATAGTCTCGTAATTTTATAATGTTTTAAAATTATCTGGATTCTCTCCCCAATCAACTGCAAGTTAACTAGTTAGGAGATAATTCGTTACTGATAGAAACTGCTCAGAATCATTGGCTTTTCTATGAGCTATTGAGAACTCTCGCCAAGATCCATTTATAATACGGTCTTCATGGAGAAATCATGAATAAATTCATAGATTCATGGATTGTAAGGCTGGAAGGGACCTGAGAAGATCATCGAGTCCAGTTCCCTGCACCAGACAGGAAAGAGAGGTGGGGTCAGGTGACCCCAGCAAGATGACTATCCAGTCTCTTCTTGAAGATTTCCAGGGTAGGCGATTGCACCACCTCTGGAGAGAGCTTATTCCATAATCTGGACACCCTAAGTGTGAAGAAGTTTTTCCTGATGTTGAGCCTGAAATGGTCTTCCATGAGTTTGTGACCATTAATTCCGGTTCTCCCCAGGGGCCCCTGGTAAACAGTTGTTCACGGAGCCCATTGGCAACAGGTAGGGGGTGCACGTGCACCCCCTGAACTTGGCAATGCACCCCAATCACCGCTGGCTACCGCCGATGCTGCCAGCAATGTCTGCGGCCAGCACCCCTCCTCCCCCTGCAGACAGTGCTGCAACTGCCTGTGGGAGCTCACTGCTCACTGCCACCGTGCTCCTGCTGCCGACAGCGCTGCTGTTGCTGCCTGTGGAAGCTCGCCGTGCCCCCCACCCCCAGCCTCCAGGGGCACGTGGTGTTCATGACCCTGCCCCTGATGTACTTCCCTGACCTAGTGGTAAACTGCTACCGAGTCCACTCTGAGCCTTCTCTTTTTCAGGCTAAAGAGTCCTAGGTCCCTTAGCTTTTCTTCATATGGGTTTCCGTTCAATCCTCTAATCCTACAGGTGGCCCTTCTCTGGACTCTCTCAAGTTTTACCATGTCCTTGTTGAAGTGCAGCACCCAGAACTGGATGCAGTACTCCAGCTGGGGTCTCACCAGTGCCAAGTAGAGCAGAAGAATCACCTCCTTGGTCTTGTTGGAGATACAGCATTCTATAATTCAATAATACAGAGTATTATTTGCCCTGCTGGCAACAGTGTCTCATTGCCGGCTCATATTCATGCTCTGGTGTATTATTACCCCCAAGTCTCTTTCATTCATAGTGCTGGTCAGGTTGGCATGGCCAAGCCTGTAGGTGTGCAGGGGATTGTTCATCCCCAGGAGGACCACTTTACATTTCTCAACATTGAACTTCATCTGGTTCTGACTCGCCCAATTTGCTAGTCTGTCTAGATCCACCTGTATCTATAGCCTATCTTCAAGCGTGACCACACTTCCCCATAACTTGGTTCTATACTTTTCAACATCTTCATCAATAATTTGGATGAGGGTGTGAAGAGCTCACTGGCCAAGTTTACAGATGACACCAAGTACCGACCCCTGCGGAACACCACTGCTCAGTTCTCACCAGGATGACACAGATCCATTCATTAGGACTCTCTGGGTCCTACCCCACAGCCAGCTTCATACCCACCTAACCATCCCACAGTTAAGCCCGCTATCTTCCAAGTTTTCACAAGAACATCATGGGATACCAGATCAAAGGCTTTTAGGAGTCAAGGTATACAATATCTACCATTTCTCCTTTATCCAGGTGGTGAGTCACCTGATCATAAAAGGAAATGAGGTTAGTTAGACAAGACCTACCCTTGACAAAGCCATGATAGCTGTCATTCAGAATCCTGCCTTCTGCAAGCCTATCACACATAGACTCCTTAATGGATTCTTCCAGGATTTTCCCTGGGATAGAAGTTAGGCTAATTGTCCTATAGTTACCTGGGTCCTGCCTCCTCCCATTCTTGAAGATGGGCACAACACTGGCCCTCTTCTAGTCCTCAGGGACCTCTCCAGAGTGCCACGAGTTTTGGAACATTTTTGCCAGTGGCTCCACAATGATGTCAGCCAGCTCCTTCAGCACCCTCAGATGGAGTTCAGCCAGTCCTGCTGACTTACATATGTCTAATTTCTTTAAATGATCACACACCGGTTCTATGGCAACAGTAGGGAGGTAGTCATTTCTGCCCTGCTCATTCTGTACCTTGTCGGTCATGATTTTCCCCGTCCCACTGAAACACCAAGGCAAAGTAGTCATTCAGGAGTTCAGGTTTCTCCTGAGTGTCGTTTATCAGCTGTCCTGAGTTGTTGAGCAGTGGCCCCACACTCCCATTTGCTTTCCTCTTGTTCCTTACATACCTAAAGAAGGACTTTTTGTTGTCCTTGATTCCCGTTGCTAATCTAAGTTCAGCCTTTCTAATTTGTCTCGCTACAAGTGCGGGTGGTTGTTGTATAGTCCTGCTTGGGGCATGTCCCCAGCTTCCATTGTTTGTATGCCTCTTTCTTCTTTCTAAGAAGGACCGTGATTTCCCTGTTTAGCCAAGAGGTCTTCCCAGCCCTTTTGCTGCCCTTTCTCCATGTGGGAATGGACTTCCTTTGTCCGTTCCCATCCAAAGACATCTATGTATAGGCAGATACTTCTGACTTTTTCTAAACCAGCAAGAAACTGATTTTCCCAACCAGTATGACTCCACAGCGAAAGATTTTTTTTACACTCATACATTAATGCATATATGAAAGAAGAGAAGAGCTGTATTCCAGTGTATTTAATAACTTGACTGTGACTTCATTTCTTTTCAAGCTTCTGTCCTGATTATGATAACCTTTGAGCTTTATAACACAAAAGCTCTAGAAATGGACATAGCAAATCTAAGATTTAGATATAGCACCCTAAAAATTCAACCTTATGCATTATCTATTAAATAGTGTATTTGACGATTTACTTTTTGCTTTTAGCTCCCTTTATGGGAATAACAGTCAGGAAACTTTCAAAACAAGAAAACCAAAAGAGAAACTTCTGGACACTGTCTGCTACCAGCGCGCAGCTTCCTGAGTCATTGTATATACATAATTACATCTACATTCATGCACCTTTCCCAAAAGGAAATATGGGCAGAGATTAATGTAAGTGTCTCAGACCCTTCCTAAAAGTTTACTTCATGAATATCGTCTTACTGGGGTCCATCTTTTGATTTAACTAGAAAACATTTCCATTAAAAGAGAAGAAAAAGTGTCAGAGATAAAAGTAAAAAGAATTAAAATTCGTGGAAGAGGTGATATCTTTTATTAGACCAACTAGTTATTTGCAAACAAATTACTTTATTTATATGCAAACTTTCAGGCACACTTACCCTTCATCAGGCATAGGAGAAAGCATAGACTGTAAAAATTCTCCTAGGTAGAAATGAAAAATCATATTTTACATGAGAGCTGAAGGTGTAGTAAAGTCTCCTGTTTGGAACAGAGATAAAAGTAATGCATTTGAAACCCTATCATGTTGTTCTACCTTAATACAAACAACGTTGCCCTTTTATATAAAATAAATAAAAATAAAGTATGACGGAACTACTCAACTAGAGAAATTAAGACTATTTGTTACTGTTTCGGTTCATGTTTATATAGTTTTATGTCGATTTTTATCTTTAGAATGTAAACAATCTCCATATCAAAGGCATATGTCATATAGAAACGTATTGTGTATAAATTTGCAGCGGGAATGACAATTGGCTTTGATCTTCTATGTATGTGGTTTTCAAAATCATTCCAGTTTCTGCAGTTGCTGGTTCAACACGTGGTGACGCTATTGGCTAAGGTGCTGGAGAAAAGGAGTTGCAAATATTCTGCCTTGCATTGTTCTAAGGACCTCAGCCGGAGGAAAAGGAACGGAATAATTATGTGTTTGAGAAGACTAAATAGCTTTATCTTAATAAACATATAAGGCAGCCTCTTTTCTAGTATAGCTAGCAATTATTCCGGATCCCTGGGAACAGTTGTTATGAAATGGCTGACGAAGTAGGGACCCACAGCAAGAAAAGGCAAGATTTCTGTTCCTTTGTACATGCGAGTCGGTGGCGGATACCATTCGGTATTCGGTGCGGGAGGACAGGGACAGATGGTCTTTTGTAGGCAACATAGTAAGGGATCTAGATCGGGACGTAAGGTAGATCCTTCCTCGTAGAGCCAGGATCATTTCTTACAACAGCAGCAGAAAGTATCTACAGCTAGTCTTAAGCATGGGAGATGTATGGATAAAAGATCAAATAGACCGGGAGAAGCTGTGCGGACCCCTGGACCCTTGTACTTTACATTTCTAATTAGTGCTAAAGCACCCATTACAGCTCCACAAGATGAAAGTGCAGATTGAGGATATCAATGACAATTCACCGAAATTCCCCAAAGAAACGCTGATCTTAAACATTACCGAGCAATCTCACCCCGGAACCCGCTTTCGGCTGGAAAAAGCCCATAATTCCGACATAGGGACAAACAGTACGAGTGGTTGTTTTGGATGCCAACGACAAGGCTCCTCAGTTCGGGCAGTCGGTCCATCAGGCGAAGTAAATGGAAAACAGCCCGAGCGGCACTTTGGTCACTAGGTTGATCTGGATCTTGGGTAGAATGCAGAAATAATCTACTCCTTCAGCCAGTTGCTCGACAGAGTCCTCCGGCTATTCAGGCTAAACCAGCTAATGGGTAAAATTACCGCTTGTGGAGATCTATTATGAAGAAGCAACGATGCATGAAATGGACGTTCAAGCCACAGATTCCGGGAGCCTGTCTGCTCACTTCAAGGTCCTCGTGGAGGTGACAGGTGTCAATGATAACTCCCCGGAGGTGACAATTACTTCCGTAACTAGCCCACTGCCCGAGGACTCCTTCCCGGAGACAGTGGTGGCACTGCTCAGTGTCAGAAACCGGGACTCTGGGAACAATTGCAAGACGGTCTGCGCCATCCACGATGACGCCCCTTTCGGTCTGAAAAAAATTTTACATAATTTCTACGAACTAGTGACACAGGCCCCCTGGACCGAGAGGAGGTACCGGAGTATAACATAACTATCACAGCCAGAGGCTTAGGACATCCACGTGTAAGCGCGGAGCTGGTTATCGCCGTGCAAATATCGGACGTCAAAGATAAGCCGCCTGTATTTAATTAGTCATCATATGTCATGTACCTGCAGGAAAACACTCAGCCCAACCACATTGGAGAGGTGCACGCTGTTGACCTGGATAAAGAGCAGAATGCCGAAGTGAAGTACGCGGCTACACGCTATTGCCTGGAAAGGTGGGAGGCCTCCCGTTGTCCTCAACTCCGAAAACGGGAAGGTGTATACAGCCCGCAGGCTTTGAGCGCATGAGGGAGTTCCGTTGTATAGTGAGAGCAGAGGACGGCGGCTCGCCCTCCTTGAGCACCAACCGCACACTAGATTTCTTCTTAAGTGATGAAAATGACAACGCCCCCCTCGTCTTGCACCCTCTGCAGAACAGCGCCTCCCCTGCTAATGATCTGGTTCCTAGGTCAGCGGAACCTGGTTACATTGGCACCAAGGTGGTGGCGGTGGACTCAACCGCTGGCCAAAACGCCTGGCTTTCCTACCGCCTGCTGAAGGCTACGGCACCGAATCTCTTCACAGTGGGGCCCCAGACCGGGGAAATAAGGACCACGAGGCCCGAAACAGAGAGAGACTCCCTGAAGCAGAAACTGGTAATACTTGGTAAAGATAACGGCAGGTCACCTCGGTTCACAGCAGCGATGATCCAGGTACTCCTGGTAGGCGTGTTTTCCGATGCCTACCTGCAGGTAGAAGAGACTTCCCAAAGTCAAACTTTCGGAGGATGAACGCAAATAATTCAGAAAAAGAGTCCAACTTCAGGATGCTCCCTGAGTCCAGAAAATTGGAAAGAAGCCACATTCCTGTGTTTTTTCGTTGCCTGTATCAAATCTTTTCCTAAATGTATATAAATCACTCCAGCCCGGTGTTGAAGTCATTCTCACTGTTAACTAATAATCATAGCAAGAGATCACTTGTGAGCCGGGTGATAACCAGCTCCCTGCTATGACAGGCAATCACATAATTTTAATCCCCTTCAAGGATGTATTTGGTAGCCGTGTTGGTCTGAGACAAAAAGAAATGCAAAATCTAGAACTCTTGGTTAAAAAATGATACCTTTTATTAGACCAACTAGGAAATCGCAAAAACAAACAAAAAAAAAACCCCAAGAAGAACTCTTTTTCTGCAAGCTTTCGGGCTCAAAGCCAAATTAAAGGTAAAATTAAAGATGGTAAAAAGTCCCCATAGGTAGGAAATAAAATTAATGTTTGCACGGAGGGAGCTGGAGATGGAAAAGCTGTCCCTCTGAGTCCATGAGAGTGTCCCTGTGAGAGTGTCTCTGAGTTGTTCTAAGTTGCTCTTTGTTGTGTAGATCAGGCAGGATTCCTTCCCTGGAGGTGCCCGATGGCAAGCAGGGAGGTTTAAAAATCCCCTTCACAAAGCCTGTACTGGTGAAGCAGCTTTCCGTTTTGGTAATCTCAAATAACGGGCCTTGTGCATCAGAAATAAGTATTAAAAATAGGCTTATTTTGGCTTCCACCAAGATAATTTCTTCTGATCTTTCTGTTTTCAGAATATAGACCAGTTCTCCCTATTAAGCATACCAACAGTGATCCCCAAACTGTTAAAAAATGGCATGTGCTGAGCAAAAAGGGGTATATTTGCTTTCTCCTTAAATTCAGACTGGTGAACTACGAAGTCTTCCCTGGAAAACTCAGGACATCTAGTTTCCTTCTCCTTTCCCGCACTGGTCCAGGCCTGTTCTGATTTTTACTACCAATGCTAAAACCCATGTATCAATTAATTTTGTGCTGAGGTGAAGAGAAAATAGATTAACATGTACAATATAAGTAATATGTCTTTTTGCAAGGATGGATTGATTATTATTCAGTAATTAATAGCAAGCTATGATATTATCTGTAAAAAGTTCCTAGTTGAGAAATACGCTTAAAGAAGTAGTAAGCATAGCAACATCATATTTTCAAGTAACAATGTTATTTACGGAGGAGATATTTCCATATCATTTCTGCGGCTTCACTGCTCAAAGTATTGCAAAATTAATAAATTAATCCATTAGTCCAATCAATTAATCAATTAGTCCATTAA
The DNA here is from genome assembly GCF_000455745.1 of Alligator sinensis. NCBI lineage: Eukaryota > Metazoa > Chordata > Crocodylia > Alligatoridae > Alligator > Alligator sinensis. The sequence continues at coordinate 541,753 of NW_005842834.1, forward strand.
TCAAAATGAAAACGCTACAGAAACAAAGGCAATTTATTGGGATCAAAGGTTTTTTTAATTTTTAGTAGAAACGCTGAGTGGCGCTGTTGGCCAAAGACCAGCAGATCCTTTCGCTGTATAAGCTTTTCTGGCAGGATCACTCACATTCAAGGAGAAAGGAACGCCATATTAGCGGCTGGGAATGAACGGCTGGACACAGTGTAGGGACGTTTTAAGTTCATTCCATGTACAATTAATAGCAGAATTACTGGCAATTAAGGTGTAATATTAGGCACTAAGGACATTTGCCGGAAATCTAGGCAAATACTTTAAGAGAATGGCGCGTTGGCTACGGAGCAGCTCCATCCAAAGGCAAGTAGTCTTTTTAATTTTCTCTCTGTGCGCTTTCCGGGTGGGATGCGAGACAATTCGCTATTCTGTACCCGAAGAAATGGAGAGGGACTCCTTTGTCGCCAACATTGCAAAGGATTTGGGTGTGACAGTAAGCGAGATGGCTGCTCGTAAAGCCCGAGTCATTACTGAAAGAAGTAAACAGTATTTTCGGCTGAATCTAAGTACTGGAGATCTAACAATAAGGGAGAAGCTTGACCGGGAGGAAATCTGCCCGCACAGTGAGATCTGCAAAATATTTTTTGAAATATTTTTTGACAACCCCTTGCAGTTAATTCGAGCGGAAGTGGAAATTTATGACATAAATGATAACTCCCCCCTGTTCCCGGAAAATGAAATTATATTAGAAATCCAGGAAACCACCTCTGTTGGGTCTGGGTTCCCTCTGGAAAGTGCCCAGGATATAGATGTTGGAAGCAACAGCCTTCAGAACTACACACTCGGCCTCAATGACCATTTCTCTTTAGTTGTCAGGGCGAAAAAGGATGGCGATAAATACGCAGAGCTCGTGCTGCAGAGACAGCTAGACCGCGAAGAGAAGCCAGAGATGAGTTTAACACTAACAGCGACCGATGGGGGTTCCCCCCCCAGGTCCGGTACAGCTCAGGTCCGCGTCATAGTTCTGGATGCCAACGATAACATCCCTGTCTTTACCCGAGAAACGTATGAAGCTCACCTCCTGGAAAACAGCCCAGTGGACCACCTGGTAGTCAGAGTAGTGGCCAAGGATCCTGACGAAGGATCCTCGGGTGAAGTACGCTATTCCTTCACACAAAAATCAGAGAGACATCACCGGCTATTCCAAATAAACTCTGTCACCGGAGAAATACGAGTCGTCGGAAGGGTGGATTATGAAGAAGCTAAAATGTATGAGATGGGAGTTAGAGCCACGGATGGCGGGGGTCTGTCAGCCCACTGTAGAGTCCTCGTAGGTGTTTTGGATGTGAATGACAACCCCCCAGAGCTGGTACTGACAACCCTCACCAGATCTATAACCGAGGACTCTCCACCCCAGACAGTAGTGGCCTTGTTCAGTGTCAGAGACCGAGATTCTGGAGACAATGGGCGAACAGTGTGCTCCATCCCTGATGACGTGCCTTTCATTCTAACACCAGCCAGGAGCAACTACTATGAGCTCCGAACAGAAACGACTCTGGACAGGGAGAGAATCTCGGAATATAACATAACGATCACGACCATGGACATGGGGACACCCAGTCTCACAGCCCAGGAAACGATTTCCTTAGAAATATCGGACGTTAATGACAACACTCCGGAATTTACCCAGCGAGCTTACAGCATGTCCGTGCGGGAGAACAACAGTCCGGAGCTGCTGATTGGCAGCGTCACCGCCCTGGACACGGACGCAGGGCAAAACGCCCGAGTGACCTACTCGATCCTGCGCGGCCCGGGCGTCGCCGCGTCCTCCGTCTCCATCAACCCCGAGAGCGGCGACATCTACGTGCTCAGGGCGACGGATTACGAGGAGGAGCGCGAGTTCGAGGTGGGCGTGAGAGCGACGGACGCCGGGTCCCCGGCGCTCAGCTCCGAGGCCGTGCTGCGCGTCGTGGTGCTGGACGAGAACGACAACGCGCCCTTCGTGCTGCACCCGCTGCAGAACAGCACGGCGGCGTGGAGCGAGCTGGTGCCGCGCTCGGCCGAGCCGGGCTACCTGGTGACCAAGGTGGTGGCGGTGGACGCGGACGCGGGGCAGAACGCCTGGCTGTCCTACCAGCTGCTCCGCGCCACGGAGCCGGGGCTCTTCGCCGTGGCGCTGCACAGCGGCGAAGTGAGGACGAGCCGGCCGCTGACGGAGCGCGACACGGTGAAGCACAGGCTTATTGTGCTCGTCAGGGACAGCGGGGAGTCGCCCCTGTCCTCCTCCGCCACCCTCAACATCCTGCTCGTGGACGGCTTTTCCGACGCCTACCTGCAGTCCGCTGATGCCGCCGCCGCCGCCGCCGCCGAAGGGGCCGACACAGGCGCTTTAACCATGTACCTAACCGTCTCCCTGTGCCTCGTGTCCTTCCTCTTCCTGCTCTCCGTCGTGACATTTGTCCTGCTCAAGGTGTGCCGGAGGAGAGGGGGCGGGGAGCAGTACACCAGTGCTCCCGGCACGTTGTATGGCGACGGCAACTTGCCGAGAGACTGGGTGGATGTGTCGGGGACCGGCACCCTGTCCAGGAGTTACCGATACGAAGTGTGCTTGAGCACGGGGTCGGGGAGCAGCGAATTCCGGTTCCTGAGGCCCCTCGTGCCCTGCCCTCCGCAGCAGGGGGGCTGCGTCGTGACGGGCTCCGGGAAGGAACGGGATCTTCTCACCGACTCTCATGCGCCCACCGACTTGGAAGGCGCCGACCAGGTAAGCGTTGGGTGGGCTCTTCCGCCCTTCATTCACTATGAATAGGTCCTCATCTTTTTGGACTGGCGAATGTTGTTCATGTGTTTTCCCTTTTCAAAAATCTGCTTTCCTTTATAGTGAACGCAGGGCCTGATTCTTTCACAAGTGACTATGTTTCGATTACATTAACCACCTGCAATCAACAGACGTGATATGTGCCTGACAGCATTAATTTCTCCTTAAAGCAGCCTTACTTTTTAGAGTACTGGTGCGTTGTATAGGGACGTTGGAAGGGAATTACCAGCCCGCTTTGCTAGTAATTATTTGGAACCTTCTAATAGGGTCTGTTTCTTATAGAGAGGAGAAGAAGTCAGGTTTCCTCATTTTATTTCCAGCGTAATTATTACCGTGAAAGCCTTAGGTAAAAATGAGAGATGTCTGGCAATATCCAGTCAATTACTTAATAAGTTGTAGATTTTCTTCGAAATAGCAGTCAATTGATAGTGTGTGTTTTAGGAGAAGTGTACAATAACAGAGGTGAATTTTTTCAAGAGGATGTTTCAAACACACAATATACATATTACTATAAAATCCTAGTTGGTTACAGTTTTCAGAATGGATGAGACTACTTTTCCCTGTGGCTTTACCTTTCCCGTCATTGACTTCTATCATAACCATGTTTCCAGGGCGACTGCTCAGCACTTTCTCCAGTGTCCTTCTAAGGCCATTATTCTGCATTCCTTTATGCCCATGTGCTCATTATAGGTCTGTTGCCTAGGTCTCCTACGACCCATCAGCTCCTATCAGACTGAGCATCCTCTTTCTCATCTTCCCTCGGAGGTTGAAAAGCTGATCAGAGAGTACTATCGTTTCATTACACTTCAGGAGAAGGAAATCGAAGCCTGTGGAGTCAGTCCATTTGATCGCCGCCTTGATGTTTTTTACGAGCTACTGTCTCCTAGAAAGAAACAACTGCTTTTGTTCTCTATGTTTCTGGTAGCTATCACTAACCAGTTTATACAGTTCCACTCTCAGTGATTTATTAAAGGGAAGCCTAAAGGACAGCGGTACAGAAGGAGAAATCCCATCAGGATATTACTGTCAGTATTTAGGTCCGGAGTTTCCAGTATTGTCCTTGAAAGATTATTTCTATGCTCTCATTTACACGTTGAAGACTTGGATTGTATAGTCGATCGACTAGGAATACAAACTGCTCTTTACCTACAAAACAGTTTCCCCTATAGCGCAGGCACGTACTGAATGCACTGTAGAGGGAAGGGAACTATAATTTCTATAATACCGGGTTGTTGTTTTTGTTGTTCATGAGATGATGATGACAATCATGATTTTTTTACATCCAAATAATACAGATCTCTGGAGAGAATCGTTCACTAACATAATTAATGATGGTGAGCTGGAAGGTGCGAATTTACTGCAAGGAAAGGGTGAATTGAATTAGGGAGTCAAGTTTAACATTGAACTGGAGACAAGAGACCGTTTGAGGTTGGTGATTTTCACCGATAACATTTTTCAGACACTGTAGAGCAGGGGCGGGCAATTATTTCGGGTGGAGGGCCGCTTACTGAGTTTTGGCAAGCCATCGAGGGCTGCATGACAGGCAGCCAGGGCAGATAAATATTGCTTGTCTAAATGTTTTAGGGGCACCGCAGGCCGGCTAGAATGGCCTGGCGGGTCGCATCGGCCCACGGGCCGCATTTTGCCCACCCCTGCTGCAGAGCCTCTGTCTAAAACCAAAGCCTGTCAAACACGCATTCCACTCGCACGTGTTCTTTTCAAGGAAAGGGGAATCTGTAGAAAGAAATTATGAGCTCTGTTTTTCAGAATTTTTTAGACCCGCGGCTTTTTGACCGAGGAAAGCATTCCCCACACCAGGCCGCCAAGATGGTGGCATAATCCTAGTCGCGAGATGGCGCCGCGCTAGGCCGAGCCGGGCTACCTGGTGACCAAGGTGGTGGCGGTGGACGCGGACGCGGGGCAGAACGCCTGGCTGTCGTACGAGCTGCTCAAGGCCAGCGAGCCGGGGCTCTTCGCCGTGGCGCTGCACAGCGGCGAAGGCAGGCACCGCCGGCCGCTGACAGAGCGGGACCCCTCCAGGCAAACACTTGTGATCGTCGCGGAGGACAACAGGAAGCCGCCGCAGTCCAGCACGGCGATGCTGCACGAGCTGCTAGTGGACGGCTTTTCCGGTGGGCACGTGCGACTCGGGGACGCCCCGGCGGGACAGGAGCAAGAGCCGGACGGCACCGTCACCGTGTACCTTGTCATCTCCTTGGCGTCCATTTCATTTCTTTTCCTCGCCGCTGTCGTGTCCTTAGTTGTTGTCAAGCTCCATCGGTCGCGGCGCGCGGAGGAGCGCTACCTGCCTGCGGTGTGAGCCTGCCCCGCGCCACCCTCCTTCCCCGCGGCAGGTGGCGACGTCGGCTCCGGATCGCTGTCCGGGAAGTTCAAGTACAACGTATGCTTAACCACTGGGTCCGTCAACAGCGAGTTCCACTTGGTCCGGCCCTTGCTTCCCAGAGGCCCCGCAGAGCAACCCGATGGCCGGGAGGTCCCGACGGGGGCGCGGCCTTCCCAGGAGATGGCAAACGTCGTGGACGAAGGGCCGGCGGTGGCACAGGTGAGGGCTCCTTTCACACAGGCAGCTGGGGAGCACTGAGGCACCGGGCCGGGGGGAGTGGAGGTGTTGAGAAGGAATCACAGATCCCTGTGTTTTCTCTTAATATTTAAGTCTCGACTAATCCGCATTGACCTGGTTGTAAGACATCGGGACAGCAAACGCCAAGGGGAGGCACCACGGAACGTTTTATTCTAGGCAGCGGATGCCCCTGCACCGGTGATTCTGTATCAAGGTGTAGTGGCACCCTGGTGTGCCTAAAAACCATCTCAAGGGTGCCCCAGGGTGCCACACAATGTCAGCGCTGCGAAGTGCGTAGACATCATTCCCAGGCTTTACCCATCGATTTCACAAAGGAACGAAGTGTAAAAATAGTTTGGCCTCTTGTGACCGTTGTGACTCTGCAGCAGAAGAAATGTTCTCTTACATCTATGTAGTCAACGTTAAATGAATGAAAACAAGCAGCTGATAGTGTCCGAGGGATGCGCCAAGATCCGTGAGAAGTGCCCTAGTCTAACGCGGTGGCATACGACTGCCCTACAACTTGCATTAGCTCAGCCAGGCCCAAGCTGAGTCACGAGGTGGCGCCATTGGCCAAGCTGGAGCTGAAAACTGGAGATTCCCGGATCCGGCTGCTCTCTGCACTCAGGCAAGCAGAGCTGGATGCAGACAGCAGCGGCTGCTTGCCGGGATCTGAGGGCTGCTGATTCCAGTGGCAG
>NW_005842834.1:547847-548571 GCF_000455745.1 Alligator sinensis
GGAAAGCCTCCACCTCGGAGGTCAGCCTTTTGCTCAGCGCTTGGAGGGGGAATTGTTCGAGCAGAGCGCAGGGAGGAGGCCTGTGCTTCAGCCCCGCCCCGGGGATGGCTGGTGGAACTGGGAGCCGTGCGCGGAGAAGGCAAGTCCTGTGTCTCTTTGTCTGTGTGTGCATGTCCGGGGCGGCGGGGGGAACGATTCGCTACTCTGTGCCCGAAGAGAAAAAAAGCGGCTCCCTCCTTGCTAACCTTGCCGAAGATCTTAAAGTAGACGCGGGCGAATTGTCCGCTCGCAGAGTTCGGCTGGTGGCCAAAAGCCCCAGGCAGTACCTGCAGCTGAACGCTAGCTCCGGGGAGATGCTTGTAAAGGAGAAATTAGACCGGGAGGAGCTGTGCAGACAGATTGATCCGTGCTTGTTGCAGTTCGAAATTGTGTTGGAAAACCCGCTGCAGCTGCACAGGATGGAGGTGCAGGTCCAGGACGTGAATGACAACTCCCCTACATTCTCTAAAGGGGAATTCCTGTTGGAGATGCCCGAACAGATCCCCGCAAACACCCGGTTCCCGTTGCAAAGGGCTCATGATTTGGACATTGGCATAAACGGCATCCAAAGCTACAGCCTCAGCACTAACGAGCATTTCGGGCTAGAGGTCCAGACTCACGGGGACGGCAGGAAATACGCGGAGCTAGTGCTGGAGAAGCCCTTAGACCGGGAGGAGCAGGCGCA
>NW_005842834.1:548602-556873 GCF_000455745.1 Alligator sinensis
CTCACAGCTGCAGATGGTGGCCTTCCGCGAAGAACCGGCTCGTCCCAGATCCTCATACACGTACTGGACACTAACGATAACTTCCCACAGTTCAGTCAGTCAGTGTATAAGGCGCGGATAATGGAAAACAGTCCCCGCGGCGCCCTCGTGGCTACGGTGGAGGCCAGGGACTTGGACCTCGGTTCCAACGCCCACATAACCTACTCCTTCAGGCAGACGCCCGAGGAAATCCTGAGAGTCTTCAGCCTAAACGAGCTAACAGGGGAAATCAGTGTTGCGGGGGCAATCGACTACGAGGAATCGAGGGCCTACGAGCTGAACGTGCAGGCGACAGACGGCGGGGGACTGTCCGCGCACTGCAAAGTGCTGGTGGAGGTGGAGGACGCGAATGACAACGCCCCGGAAGTGACGCAAACATCGCTCACAAGCCCCATCCCCGAGGACGCCCGCCCCGGCACGGTGGTGGCCCTGCTCAGCGTATCGGACCGCGACGTGGGCGACAACGGCAGGGTAGCGTGCGCCATCCGGGGCCGCGGCCCCTTCGCGCTGCGGCGGACAGTGCAGAGCTACTACGAGCTGCTGACCCAGCAGCCCCTGGACAGGGAAGAGGAGCCCGAGTACAATGTCACCATCGCGGCCACGGACGGGGGCTCCCCGCGCCTCTCCTCTCTCCAGACGATCCTCGTGGAAATCGCGGACGTGAACGACCACGCTCCCGAGTTCGGCCAAGGCATCTACAGCATGTCCGTGCGGGAGAACAACAGTCCGGCGCTGCTGATTGGCAGCGTCACCGCCGTGGACAAGGACGCAGGGCAAAACGCCCGAGTGACCTACTCGATCCTGCGCGGCCCGGGCGTCGCCGCGTCCTCCGTCTCCATCCACCCCGAGAGCGGCGACATCTACGTGCTCAGGGCGACGGATTACGAGGAGGAGCGCGAGTTCGAGGTGGGCGTGAGAGCGACGGACGCCGGGTCCCCGGCGCTCAGCTCCGAGGCCGTGCTGCGCGTCGTGGTGCTGGACGAGAACGACAACGCGCCCTTCGTGCTGCACCCGCTGCAGAACAGCACGGCGGCGTGGAGCGAGCTGGTGCCGCGCTCGGCCGAGCCGGGCTACCTGGTGACCAAGGTGGTGGCGGTGGACGCGGACGCGGGGCAGAACGCCTGGCTGTCCTACCAGCTGCTCCGCGCCACGGAGCCGGGGCTCTTCGCCGTGGCGCTGCACAGCGGCGAAGTCAGGACCAGCAGGGCTATCACTAACCAGAACTCCGTGAAGCAGAAACTTACCATCCTTGTTACAGACAACGGGGAGCCCCCCAGATCCACCACCTCTGTGGTGAGTGTTCTTTTGGTGGACGGCTTTTCAGATGCGTATATGCAGCTCGTGGATGTGACACTTGCAGAGGAGGACCAGGAGGACGCATTGACCTTATATTTACTTATATCTTTGTCTTCGGTTTCATTTCTTTTTCTGGTTTCAGTGGTTATAATTATCGCAGTTAGGGTTTACAGAGTCTTGCATTGTAAGAGGTGTCTGCCACAGTCACGGAGTACCTATTTTGACCCGAGTTTCCATGCTAATCCGACTGACACCGGCGGTACCGGGACTCTTTCTCAGTCTTATTGTTATGAAGTGTGCTTGGCAACTGGGTCCGGGGCCAACGAATTTAAATTTCTTAGGCCTCTGTTACCATCTCCACCAACTGGTTTTAGCGCTGGGGAAGTGTCCAGCCCTGGTTCTCATCAGATTCGCTGTGACATTACGGAGGAGACAGAATCTCTGAGACGGGTAAGTGATCTTCTGCCTCTATTTCCACTGATCCCAGGCTTGGATATGGTTTTTTATAACTTCTTTGAAGAAGACATTGAATTATTTATGTTACCTAATTCGCAACAAAAATATAATCTGCTGTTTACCTTCTTCTTTTATAATATTCAGACTAATATACTTGCTCATCAGTACTTCTTTCATATGTATTATCAGGCCACTTTTTTTTCTCTAAAAACGACTTTGCCAAACCAAGGAATCAGCGATTTCAGGAAGGCTGAATGAGTAGTCTAATCACCTCTGAGTCATTCTCTACAGAACTAATTTAGGTGGCCGCTCATTCAGTATTCTGGGTTCTGTTTGTTCTCTTTTTTATTTTTGTTTTTATGCTCCGCGAGCTAACTACCCATGAGTTGTGCAGGAAGCCTGCATGACTAATTAAAAGGAGAGGATTCCATTAGGGAGCAGGACATTTTAGAATCAGGCATGGCAAGGTAGATAATTCTCCTTCCTATGTTTTGTACTTAGTGTCCAGCTACCTAACTGCTCCAAATGATTTCAAACACAACCCGGGCACCGTACAATTCTGAATATTAGATCCAAAATGTCATGAATGGGGCACCCAAATCTCAGACTGCTTTCCAAAATTTTAGCTTAAACAAACAACGTGATGAGGACCTCTTTGATCTGCTCACCTAAATAAACATAAAACATTTTTCAGATTTGCAACAGAAAATATTGCACTCAGGGTGTAAAATATTCCTGACTCCTGGAGGTAGGGTGGAGGGAGAGGCTGGCGGGGGAGAGAAGGGGGCTGGAGTGAGAACTACAACTACAAATTGGTATACAATGGAGTGCTACATAGCAAATAGCTACATGAAACTATATTTTTCTCTCGGTCTTTGCGTTACAAACTTCCCCTCCAAGTTACATAATTCTACAATACCATCTTTTGGAATATCAGTAATCACAAACATTTACACACCATAAGCTATAGAGTCCTAATGACAACTCCCACTGAGTTTAGAAAGGACTGATCTCATTCAAAGTTCCGTTTGTAAGCTGAGGTTCTGATTCCATTTCCTCTGCTTTCATTAAAGCCAGAACTTTTCATCGAAGACAAACCCAACCTCACATCATTCTTTGTTCTTTGCAGGGCACAGCCTCTTTCTCTGAAGACTTGGTTCCCAGATCGGGAGGCCCAGGTTGTGCTGTTAACAAGCTAATAGGGTCGAATGAAGACTCTGGCCAAAATGGTTTGCTCTCTTACCAATAGTGGAGGACAACCAACTTTGATCTGTTCACTTACAGACAGTGTAAAGGGGACATGAAAACAAGGAGACATATCCTCAAAAAATTACCAAGAAGGGACTGATCAGTCTTCTGAGACCAAGGGCATGCATCTAACTTTTATTCTATATATTCTGATTTAGGAAATTTAAAATACCTTCTGCATTTCAGATATGACTATTAAAAAAGAGCGGGAGATATTACTACTTGCATGTTTTGTTTATTCCAACCAGTCCTTATTTTGTGATTATAAGAGTTGTGTTGCTCCAGGCTGTTTACATATAAAAGGAAGTATAGAAGTAATCAAAAGTAATTCTGATAAAGTCAAAAGTAATTTATCAGAAAATACCTTCCTTATAACTTTTTCCTAAAGATATGAGTGCCAAATATTGTCTTGATTTCCTGCAACTTTTCCAGTGCCGAGTCTAGACAGCTTAATTATGGGAGGGTTTTTTTTTTAAATAACTTCTAAACTATTTAGATATTATCAGATAAAACTGCTTAAATTAGTTAGTTGGCTATAATATACATTACATATTTTGGGGGAAGGTGGGAAAATTCTTATACTCTGAAAATGTTTTGTTTTTAATCGTATTCTTTTTCTAATCATGTGAAACTGAAAGTGGTGGTTACAGGGCTCTTCAAGATCCTTGGATGTAAGAGTATAGAAGTGAAAAGTTCATTTCCATTACATCAGTGGTTTTATAGTAAAATAGATGAAAGTCATACAATAAAGTTCAGACCCTGTAAAATAAAATGTGTCAAGAACAATTCCTTCCTTCCTTTATCCGCTTTGGACACCTCAGACTGGGCTCACTTGGAGCTGCATGGGGTGATCCTGAGTGTAAGACTCCCCCGTTTCTTATCTCTTTTCTTTTCTGACTCCCACCTGTCTACAGGTCTATTGCTTTTCTCTATCTCCCTTTCTGATTTTTTTCTTGCATTTTTGCAGGGGGTTTTTTCTTTTTCTCTGTTCTCTGTCCCCTCCCGCTTTTACTTCCAATTTCTCTGTTTGCAAGTTGCATTTGTCTACTTTGCAGCTTCTCTCTTATTATTTCTCTTGCTTGCTTGGTTGCTTGCTTGTCTGCTGCAGGGAGTTATCTTATTTTATCTTTTGCCTTTTGAGGGGTGTTCTTAATTCACCCCTTTTCATTTTCTTTTACATTCTTCCCCCACACACACACCCCTCTCTCTTTTTCACTTTTCTTTTCTCCCCTCCAGGCACTCACCCCCCTCCCTTTTTGCTTTTTATGGCTGCATTCCCAGACACTTATCTTTGTAGTTTACATATACAATTTTTTTTTCAATCCCTTGGTTTTAGATTTTGGGATTAGCCCTGCCCTAGAAGGAGTGGCCACTCCTACACCCAATGGCTGGCATGGGGATGCCTCTCAAGACCTCCCTCTTAACCATGCCTTGAGGGTTCATACCCTTCCCTATGTCAGGGTTGAGGTCTGAGCAGGTGCCCTATCTGATCTCCTGGGACAACGTTACACATCTCATGCTAACACAGTCCCAGTCATTTACCCGAGTGCTCCCACCCTGGTCAACAGGGTGTGTGCAGAGGGCCTGGACATCGCAGGCATACACTATCCTGTCACACCCCTAGACACCCAGGCAGTGAGGGTCATGATTTCCAGCATCCCCCCCACACCTGTCCAGCTGGGAGCTGGCTAAGAGACTTCAGCCCTATGGGGTTCCTATGAGTCCCTTTCACCAACTGGCAATCAGAAGCAAGGACCCGAAGCTGAAGCATGTCCTGTCCTTCTGAAGGCAGGTCTTCATGCTCCTCAGGGAGGGTCCCTTGTCTCTGCCTCACTCTTTGAACCTCAAGCTCAACGGGTGGAGGTTTGTGATTTACTTTTCCTTGGAGCAGGCCACGTGTTTCCAGTGTGGTAGCTCTTCCCACCTAGCAGCCCAGTGTCCACAGGGGAAAGCAGCCGAAACATCAGTGACTGGAGTGGTGCTGAAGGATGGTGCATCTACTTCTGGGACACAGGCCCAGCCCAATGAGGTCGGGATCTCTTCCCAACTTCCTTTCATCCCCATTCCATCTGGGATAGCTGGGGTCTCCAGCATGAGAGCACCAACCAGCGGAGGGGCTGGGACTACTACCCAGCCCTCTCCCCAACTTGTCCCACCTACAGTGCCTACCCCTCTCCCCCAGTGCAGAGGCCCCACCAGGTGGAGGGGCTGATGCCTCCACTTGCCCCCCACCCACCCTGACCTCCCTGGCCAAGGCAGCTGGGGCAGCCAGTGACTGTGGCATCATGGCCCTGTCAGATGATGGGGCTCGGGCCTCCTCCCAGCCACCCTTCACTGCGGCCTTGTCTGAGGTGGCCAGCGCTGGCGGGGTGGAGCAGGCTGGGAGTAGTCTGGCCCATCCCCTACAAAAGCTGGGCTTCCCACCACCAAGAAGAAGAACAAGGAGAAGAAGATGAAGGGGGCCTCTCAGGACATCCCATCCTCACCAGGACCTTCCTTGGCTGGTCCCAGGGGGACCCCCACTGGAGAGCCTGACCCCACTCCGGCTGTTCCGCTGGTGACACCATTGCACATGGCCATGGATGGGGATGACTTGGCAGCAGGGGAGGCAACAGCAGGGGTTACCAACCCCTCACCTGTCTCCCACCTTCCAGAGTCATGTGCAAGTAAAGGTGATACAGCATGCCTTTCTTCTGGAGGCCTGAGCCAGGGGGTGGAAGAGGGGTTTGTTGACTTCTTGGTCACATATCAGCCTACTGGATTGGATGGGGAAGCTAGTGAGATGAAGATTCAGCTTTCTGAGTATTGTAAGTGACCTTGAGAGCAGGATGACCTCTCTCCCCACAAGAAGACAGAGATCACTCTCCTGGAGCCGGTCCTCAACCTGGGCCATGAGAGGAGGCTGCTGTGTCTGGTCATTGAGGGGGTAGACACTGAATTTGCAGGTGAGCTCTCACCTGGGTGCAGCCTCATCGCTCTTCTGCCAGAAATGTCCAGCCCATGTTGGCAGAACCCCCCCCCCCCAGGTCACCCCCAACTGTGTGGGTCTCCTGACCTTTCTGAAGCAGACCAAAGGACAGAAGAATGTAGTGAGGTGCCTCACCCAGTGGTGCACAGACCCTAAGCTTTTTGTCAAGGCTGCCAGGGCTGTGGCCAAACTTATGCAGCAAGATCTAGGCACCCCACAGATGGTTTACCATCTGGAGAAACTTGCACAGCAGGTGAGAGATGAGTGGGGCCTGTGGGGGTGTCCCTGGGGTGGAACACGGCATGATAGGCCTTCCCCGACCTGTCTCTGCTGTCTTACTCTGCTCTTGGGTGCTCGCTCTTCCACCCACACCTTGCCTCGCTTTTCCTCTCCCATACCCACACCCATGGTAGCTATGACCTTTGGCACTTTTAACAACAATGGATGTTGAGATCTGGTGAAACAGGAGGCCATCCTGGAGCTCCTGTGCCAGAAGCAGCTGGCCATTGCCTTCTTCCAGGAGACACATTCCAATGGGCTCAACCAGATAGCCTGGCATGTTGCCTGGTGAAGCTGCTTGTTCCTGAGCCATGGCACTAACCTCAGTGCCAGGATCACAACTGTCCTATCACCACAGCTGCAGCTTGACACAATGGTAGCATAGGAGGTTGTCCCCAGCTGCCTGCTGACTGCCCACGTCACCCTAGCACAATACCACCTGCTACTCATCAATGTCTACATACCCACTGATGGCCAGGAGAGGGTCATTTTTTTCAAGACCTTGGCCACCCTCCTGCATGATGCCAGTGAGGACAATGATCTGCTCTTTATAGGCAGGGACTTTAACTGCACCATTGATGCCTCACTCGACCACACAGGGCCTGAGACTCACCTGCCCTCAGCCCGCAAGCTGCAATCTGCTCTGGAGACCGCGGACCTTGTCGATGGCTGTCACCAAGCACCATCTGCCACTCCTGCACAGCAGCCACATCGTTCCCTTGGGCCTGTCAGATCATGGCCTGACCTGCTGTAAACTGAGCATGCCCAGGAGAGCCTGCATTTAGGTGCCTTATTGGTGCTTCAGTGTCAGCCTGTTCCAAGACTCATACTTTCAGGACCACTTCACCCACTTTTGGCAGGGCTGGGAGGCCACAAGACTGAGTTACTCCTCCTGAAAGCTATGGTGGGATGTGGGAAAGGTACTGATCTGGGCTTTTTGCCAGTAGTACACCCAGCTGGCCACGAATGAACTGTATCACTGTATCCAAGAGCTGGAGGAAGATGCGTGCTCCTACCCATACCAGGTGGCCAAGCAGGGCACCATCTGCCTGGCCAACTTTCTGCTGAGTCAGGCCAAGATGGCTGTCCTCAAGAGCTGCTGCAACCGGCTTGCTGGGACTATGCCCTGCGGCTTTTTGGCCCCCTGGTGCAGGTGCACCTCTGGCTGGAGTTTGAGCACACTGTGCTCCGGCAGGTGGTGCATGCCTTTGAGGACCCTCAAAGGCCCCTGTGGGGGTGCTGTGCCATGTGGAGGATGGCTGTCTTCAATACACGCTCTGATGTCATGACCGGTCTGGCTGACCAGGCAGGCTCAGAAGCAGACTGCAACCCCAAGCTTGCGTCATGCCCTGGGCCCTCACCAGGCTGCCTTTTGCTTTTTTTTCCCTTTGTGTGGGAAGTTGAAAGTTTTGTTACATGGTCTATTGGATAGAGCAGAGTAGGACTCATTTGTTTATAGAGTCTTTGGTCTGTACGCCTGTGTGGGCAGATGTCCCAACCACATAACGGCGTGTTAGGCACGACATGTAATACTGCAAAGGTGTATGTCATGGTGTGATGTAATGAATGTAATGGCATGGTGCTTTTGGTTTGATGGTGGTTTGTTTGTCTTTGCTTTGCATATTGGACCTGGACCCCCAAGGGGTCGACATTTTGTATCCCGAACCCCTGAATAAAGTAGCTCATCAGATGGGAGACAGAGGAAGTTTCACTTACTATTTTACTGAGACAGTATGCAAGATCCTTTGGAGCCCAAATCTAAGTTCTTAACTCCATAGGTATGCATCTGAATAACCTGTTTTTAAAGCTTCATTGGACATTTCCTATCAAAATCAATGGAAGCAGGGCACGTCTGGCACTTCAAAACACTAGGCTAACTTTACTTATGCACTTCAAAATGGATTTAGGTGTCTGGCATTAGGCCAACACTTTTTAAAAATTCCCCTATGTGCAGAATTGCCCTATAATAAACTCTGCCCATTCCT